>NC_135956.1:67241781-67388014 GCF_053455715.1 Rhinoraja longicauda
GGGAAGAGGGGGAGGGGGAGAGAGGGAGGGGAGGGGGAAGAGAGGAGGGGAGGGGGAAGAGAGGGAGGGGAGAGGGAGAAGAGAGGGAGGGGAAGGGGGAAGAGAGGGGGGGAAGGAGGGAGAGGGGAGGGGAGAGGGAGGGGAGGGGGAAGAGAGGGAGGGGAGGGGGAAGGAGGGAGGGAGGGGAGGGAGGGGAGGGGAAGAGAGGGAGGGGAGGGGAAGAGAGGGAGGAGGGAGGGGGAGGGAGGGAGGGGGAGGGGAGGGGGAAGAGAGGGAGAGGGAGGGGAGGGAGAGGAGGGGAGAGGAGGGGAGAGGAGGGAGGGGAGAGGGGAGGGAGGGGAGAGGGAGAGGGGGAGGGGAGAGGGAGAGGGAGGGAGGGGAGGGGAAGGGAGGGAGGGGAGGGGGAAGAGGAGGGGAGGGGGAGGGGAGGGGGAGGGAGGGGAGGGGGGAAAGAGAGGAGGGAGGGGAAGAGAGGGAGGGGAGGGGGAAGAGAGGGAGGGGAGGGGGAAGAGAGGGAGGGGAGGGGGAAGAGAGGGAGGGGAGGGGGAGAAGAGAGGAGGGGAGGGGGAAGAGAGGGAGGGGAGGGGAAGAGAGGGAGGGAGGGGGAAGAGAGGGAGGGGAGGGAGGGAGGGGAGAGGGAGGGGAGGGAGGGAGGGGAGAGGGAGGGAGGGAGGAGGGGAGAGGGAGGGGAGGGGGAAGAGAGGGAGGGGAGGGGAAGAGAGGAGGGGAGGGGGAAGAGAGGGAGGGGAGGGGGAAGAGAGGGAGGGGAGGGGGAAGAGAGGGAGGGAGGGAGGGAGGGAAGAGGAGAGGGGAGGGAGGGAGGGGAGAGAGGGAGCGGAGGGAGGGAGAGGGAGGGGAGGGGAGGGAGGAGGGAGAGGGAGGGAGGGGAGGGGGAAGAGAGGGAGGGAGGGGGAAGAGAGGGAGGGGAGGGGGGGAAGAGAGGAGGGAGGGAGAAGAGAGGGAGGGGAGGGGGAAGAGGGGGAGGGGAGAAGAGGGGAGGGGAGAAGAGGGGGAGGGGAGAAGAGGGGAGGGGAGGGGGAAGAGGAGGAGAGGGGAAGAGGAAGAGAGGGAGGGGAGGGGAGGGGGAAGAGGAGGAGAGGGGGGAAGAGGAGGAGAGGGGGGAAGAGGGAGGAGGATGTGAGAGGGAGGGGAGGGGAAGAGAGGGAGGGGAGGAGAAGAGAGGAGGGAGAGGAAAGAGAGGGAGGGGAGGGGGAAGAGAGAGAGGGGAGGGGGAAGAGAGAGAGGGGAGGGGAGGGGAGGGGGAAGAGAGGGAGAGGAGGGGGAAGAGAGGGAGGGGAGGGAGGGGGAAGAGAGGGAGGGGAGGGGTAAGAGAGGGAGGGGAGGGAGAGAACAGAGGGAGGGGTAAGAGAGGGAGGGGAGGGGAAGAGAGGGAGGATGGGGGAAGAGAGGGAGGAGGGGGGAAGAGAGGGAGGGGAGGGGAAGAGAGGGAGGGGAGGGGAAGAGAGGGAGGACGGGGGAAGGAGAGGAGAGGAGGGGGAAGAGAGGAGAGGAGGGGGGAAGAGAGGGAGAGGAGGGGAAGAGAGGGAGGAGGAGGGGGAAGAGAGGGAGAGGAGGGAGGGAGAGAGGGAGGGAGGGGGGAGAGAGGGAGGGGAGAAGAGAGGGAGAGGAGGGGGAAGAGGGCAGGGAGGGAAGAGAGGGAGGGAGGGGGAAGAGAGGGAGGGGAGGGGGGAAGAGAGGAGGGGAGGGGGAAGAGAGGGAGGGGAGGGGGGAAGAGAGGGAGGGGAGGGGGGAAGAGAGGGAGGGAGGGGGAAAGAGAGGGAGGGGAGGGGGAAGAGAGGGAGGGGAGGGGGAAGAGGGGGCAAAGGGAGAGGAGGGGGGCAAAGGGAGAGGAGGGGGGCAAAGGGAGAGGAGGGGGGCAAAGGGAGAGGAGGGGGGCAAAGGGAGAGGGGAGGGGAAAGGAGAGAGGGAGGGGGCAAAGGAGAGGGAGGGGGAGAAAGGAGAGAGGGATGGGAGGGGGGCAAGGAGGGCGGTGGGGAGAGGGAGGGAGTGGTGGAAGGGTGTGGGGGGAGGGAGGCAGGGAGTGGTGGTGGGGAGGGAGTGGTGGTGGGGAGGGGGGAGAGAGAGTGGTGGGGGGAGAGGGAGAGGGAGTGGTGGGGGGGGTGGAGAGAGAGGGAGTGATGGGGAGGAGAGAGAGGGAGTGGTGGTGGGGGGAGAGGGTGTGTGGTGGGGGAGAGGGATGTGGTGGAGGGAGAGAGAGGGTGTGGTGGGGGTGAGTGGGAGGGAGAGAGGGGGATGGGAGGGAGAGAGGGGGATGGGAGGGAGAGTAGGAGTGGGAGTGAGAGAGGGGGAGTGGAGGGAGAGAGGGGGAGTGGGTGGGGGAGTGGGAGGGAGAGAGGAGGGAGAGGGGGGAGTGGAGGAGGGAGAGAGGGGAGTGGGAAGAGAGGGGAGTGGGAGAGTGGGAGGGAGGGAGAGGGGGAGTGGAGGGAGGAGGATGAGAGAGGGGGCGTGGGAGGGAGGGAGGAGGGGAGAGGGAGGGAGGGAGGATGGGAGAGGGGCGTGGAGGAGGAGGGGGGCGAGCGGGAGTGGGAGGGAGAGAGGGGGAGTGGGAGGGAGAGAGGGGGTGGGAGGGAGAGAGGGGGAGTTGGAGAGAGAGAGGAAGTGGGAGAGAGAGAGAGAGAGGGAGTGGGAGAGTTCGGCTGTTTGGAGGCAGGACCCACCAGCAAGAAGCTACACTAATCCCTCTGGGAATACGAGATGTTTCCAGCCTGTGCCCCGCATGCAGTAGATTGCAAACATCCACACCCTCTCGCTTTCCATCGCCTCCCCGGACACGGCAGGAAGGATGGGGCAGCAAAGACAAGCTCCCCCAGTACAACGTGAACCGTTGAAAAACATTCCTCAAAGACCTACTCACAAACAAGGCCCTGCTGGCATCTGGATCAGGTTTAAAGGCACAGGCCGAAAAGAAATGTAACTCAAATTACAGCCACACTTCCACTGAGCTCAACTACTTAAAGCGGAAAGTGACTTGCGATCTGCCCCCGCTGTTTTGGCTCCAGGGACTCTCTCCCAGCACTGACGCTTCCACCTATCGGGATTCAAGGAGACGGCCAAGGTTAGTGTATTTCCATATGCTGCAGACACAGGGGGAAGCGCACTTAACCCAGACCTTGAGTGACCTCTCAAACAGCAGCCACTGATGTGGAACTTGGCACAGTGCTGCCCCCCTCTGAGTGTTGCACACTCCGCCTGGGTAGCTTATGAACTCTGAATTCCCCAAACTTAGCTAATTAACTCACAGACCAAAAGTACGAGATAAGGATAGAAGAGGTGTGAAATGTGAAGCCAGAGGATGGAATATAGGTGGAGGAAGTTGGGGAGGAGGAGGGAGAACGAAATAGGTGCACATCCACGTGGACACTGGGAAGGGAGGGGGGGAAAAGGTGGGAGGTGGTTGGTAGTTTCGTTTATTATTATTGTCACCTGTACAGTGAAAAGCCTTTTTGTTTTTTTTGTTGCGTGCTTTTCGCAGACTGGATAGCACGTAAAACAGGTTTTCACTGTACCTTGCTTCACGCGACAATAATAATACACTAAGCTAACAACCCCCTCCCCCACACACCTTTTATCTCCCTCTCTTTTCTGTGCCCCACCTGGATGTGCACCCATTTCTTTCTCCCCACCCCTTCCACCTATGTTCCTTCATCCAGCTTCACGCTTCACATTTTCACATTGCTATCCTTATATCACACCTTTTGCACCTATCACTGCCAGGCTTTGTCAGGCCCCAACCTCTCTTCCAGCTTTCAACCCCTCCCCCCCCCCCCATTGCAATCAGTCTGAAGAAGGGTCCTGACCCGAAACATCACCTATCCACATTCTCCAGAGATGCTGCCTGACCCACTGAGTTATTCCACCACGTTATGTTTCTTTTGGTAAAACAGCATCTGGAGTTCCTTGTGTCTGCAGATAACAAGGTACATTGACACTGATTAAACTACCTTTTACACCATTTTAACAGCAGGGCACCCACTCATTTAAACATCTTGTTGCACACTTTATGCTCTTCAAGACAAAAACCATTCATTGTATTTTAGTTCTGGTCCCACAGACCCGAATGTTGTTGGCACAGCCAGGACTCACAGCGGCCACTGAGTGCTCCCCCATGGCTGGGCCATTTAAAGAGACAGGCGAGATGTTCCGATCGATAGGTATGGTCTCGCATGCAAGTCAACAGACCTTGCCTCATCCGACCACCAATCCTGTGTCTGGCACAATAGCGCCTCAGGAGGACAGACCAGTGACTTCACCATTACACTCTCGTTCTCCAACGGATGTTCAGTGGAGAGCACGACGCTAGTTATATCATCGTTTGGTGCAACAACTCTAACAAAGGAGATCACAGGGAGTGGTGGACGCTACCCAGTTCATCACATGTACTGACCTCCCCACCATCGAAGGGATCTCCAGGAGGTGCTGTCTCCAAAAGGCAGCCAATATCATCAAAGTCCCACACCACCCTGACCACTCTCTCATCTCCCGACTACCATCGAGAAGAAGGTAAAGGAGACTGAAAACCGTGACTTCCAGGTTCAAGAACTGCTTCTTCCCAGAAACCATCAGGCTCTTGAACAGTACACAACACTAACTTCAGCAACTATGGTCTACTATTGTCTATGTCTTTGTTTGAACTATAGATTTTGGTTTTGCCCTATTTGGTTACTTAGTATTGCTGTTATTAATTTATTGTATTATTGATTATTGTACATTTATCTTGTGTTTGCATTAATTGGCCTTTTGAACTGCAGCAAGAAAGAATTTCATTGTTCCATTGCCAGTACATGTGACAATTAAATACACTTGACTCCTGAATGGAAACTTGTCTAATTGCAGATAGTTATTCTCACTAAAGATTCTTGGGTTACATACAGAGCTCTCCCCACAGTGTTCTGTTAGTGTGCCCCCCCCCCCCCCCCCATATACCACACCTTTCTCTGACTGCAACTAAATAAGTTGAGAATTGCCTGCAGCTCTGGTCACCCAGCTACAGGAAGAATGTCATTAACTTGGAAAAGGTGCAAAAAAGCTTTACAAGGCTGTTCCCAGCTCTGGAGGATTGAAGTTGTAAGGAGAGGCTGGATTGTAAGGTCTTCAATCGCTGCAAAATAGCAGGCAGAGGAGTAACTTCATAGAGGGTTTTAGTTCTAGTTTAGTTCGTTATTGTCACGTGTACGGAGATGCAGTGAAAAGCTTTTGTTTGTGTGCTATCCAGTCAAAGAAAAGACTATACATGAACACAATCAAGCATCATGAGGGGCATAAATAAGGTTGGCGGTCAGTTTTTGCCCCAGGGGTGGGGGATTCTAAAACTACAAGGCATCGGCTTTAGGGGGAAAGATTTAAAATGGAACTTTTTCACATATTTGAATCGGACCGTCACAGCGAGTAGTAGATGACAACATTTAAAAGGCACTTGGACAGGTACCTAGATGGGAGCTTTGGAGGCAAATGAACCAAGTACAAGATAGTGGAACTAGCTTGGTTAGACATGTTTTATGTTATGAACATGTTTTATGTTATGTTTGGTTAGACATGTTTTATGTTATGGACGAGTTAGGCTGTAGGTGCTGTTTCTGTAGCTCTATGATTTAGGTGTCCGACTCTTACCTTAAACCTTATGCACTCTAGTATTAGACCCCCTTTCCTGGGGAAAAGACTGTGACCATCCACTTTCCTTATGCCCTATTGCATCTGGCAACATGTTTAGCTTTAGCTTTATTATTGTCATATACATGGAGGTACAGGGGGTTTGTTTTGCATGCCATCTAAATAGATTAGATAATACCACACTTAAGTACAATCAAGTCAAATTCAAGTGCAATAGGTAGAGCAATGGGGAAGATACCGAGTGTAGAATAAGAGCACTGTAGCGCACCAGTTCCAGAGGCAAAGTCCAATCTCTGCAATGTGGTAGAGGCGAATTGGATAGCACCCTAGCTTATGGAAAGAGTGCAGAGTAGATTTATGAAGCTGTTGCCAGGAGTTAAGGGCTTGAGCTATAGAGAGAGACTGGGCAAGCTGGGACTTCATTCCTTGGATCACAGGTGGTCTTATAGAGGTGTATAAAATCATGAGAAGAATTGAACAGGTGAATGCACAAAGTCTTTTATCCAGGTGGGGGAATCACGAAAAGGCCAGGTTTATGGTGAGAAGGAAAATAATTATTGGGAACCTGAGGGGCAACTTTGTCACACACAGAGAGAGGGTGGTGGCTATATGGATGATTAGCTTAGATGGGGTATCTTAGTCAGCATGGATAAGTTGGGCAGAAGGCCCTGTTCTCGTGCTGTGTGACTTCATGACTCTTGATAAGCCTGATAAGAGAATACAGTCTGCCCTTCATTTATAAATCATTAATACAGACTGTAAAGATATGAAGTTCCAGCACTGATCTCTGTGGCACCTCACTAGTTACAGTTTGACAACCTGAGAAAGATCCATTTACCCTGAACTGACACAACTCCCTATCCAGGTAATATCCCCACCATACCATGAGCTCTTGCCCTGTTCATTAGCCTTTTGTGTGGCTCTTCTGGAAATCCAAATACACCACTACTCCAGGTTTCCCTTTAACCACCATGTTTGTTACAGCTTGCAATGTTTGTGTCAAACACAATTTCTGTTTTGTTAGATTATGCTAACTGTATTAGGAATTTCCATATGACACTCTGCTATCTCCTTAATAATGATTCCAGCATTATCTCAGTGATAGGTGTTAGGCTAACTGGCTGAAATTTTCCTGCTTTCTATTTCCTCATATTCATAGGGCCATATAGCATGGAAAGAGGCCCTTTAGCCCAATATGCTAATGCTAACCAAAATGCCCCATCTACTAGTCCCACCTGCCTGAGTTTGATGCATATCCCTCTGAACCTTTCATATGCATTTACCTATCCAAATGATTTTATAAATAGTACCTGCCTTAATTACCTCCTTTGGCAGCTCAAATAGCCTATCAAACTTTTACAGCTGTATAGTTGAGAGCACACTGACTGGTTGCATCACCACTTAATTATGTAACTCAAACGCCCAGGAGTGAAGAGATTTAGTGAGTGGTGGACACTGCCCAGTCCATCGCGGGAACTGACCTAACCAACATTGGTATATAAGGCATCTACAGGAGATGCTGTAAAAAGGCAGCCAGCATTATCAAAGACCCACACCAGCCTGGCCACACTCTCATCTCACTGCCACCATCGGGAAGAAGGTACAGGAAGGAGCCTGAAAACCATGACCTCCAGGTTCAAGAACAGCTTCTTTCCAACAACCATCTGGCTCTTGAACCACCCTGCACAACGCTAACTACAGCCCGACCCCAGCAATGAACAACTGAGACTTTTATAGATTGGACTACGTACTTCAGTCTTGCATATCGTGGTCTGGTTATTCAATGAGTGAAACTTTATTGTCACATGCACCTAGGTACAGTGATATTCTTCGTTTTTGCAAACAAAAAAAAATCACACAGCAGACCTCGCCTAGGCAGTACACAAAGAGCTGCCATGTTTCTGGCGATGACAAAGTTACAAAATATTAATTGAACAGTCATATCTTCTCGCAGCGGCGTTCCTGGTCTGCCGCTGCACATGGCAGCAGGTGCCCCCTCCCCCAACACCACTGAGTCCTGCTTTGATCTCGGTGGTCCCACCCGCAGGGCCCCCCCTTCATTCTCAGTGTCCTCCTCTAGGTCCCCCTACAGTCTCGGTGGACCCCCGGCGTCCCCTTCCTTTGTTCTCGGTGACCCCCCACCAGGGTGCTCCGGGCGGCCCTGCTCGCTCTCAGCCCCTGCAGCTCGGACTACCTAGTATTAGAGTTATTAATTCATGGCATTATTGATTATTGTCTATTTATCCATATGTTATTGAATTAAAGGTTCCCCGGTACATATTCTGTTCCCCGGTATATATGACAATTAAAATCTCTTGACTCCTTTTATGAATAGGGGCAATACATTTCTAGATTTTCAATCTGTTAGGACCTTTCCAAGTTCTGTGGAATTTTGGAAGATCACAACAAAAGCATCTATAATCTTTGCACTAACTTTATTTCTGATATCACAGAAATATCATGTTTATAAATCCATTTATCCCAATTGCTCTTGTAATCATTCATCCTATCTATGCTGCCACCATTAACCACATATGCATATTTTGTTTTGAATCAGTTTCCAGGATGTGGCTGTAATTTTGTGCCCAACCACGCCTGCCCTTGAGATTTTGGCAAGGAACCTTTGTGAATACTGCAGTCCCTCATGTAAAGCCAGCACTGCAGTCAGGCTGCACACAGACCTCCAGGATCCTGAACTTGTGGCAATGAAGAAACAGCAACTTACTGCCTAGTCTGAAGGGTCCCGACCCGATACATCATCCGTCCATTCCCTTCACCGATGCTGCCTGACATGCTGAGTACTTCCAGCACTTTGTGTTCTGTTCAAGGTTCCAGCATCTACAGTTCCTTGTGTCTCATCACTACAATCAAGCAATTCACAAGTACAATTGGCAGTGCAATGAGAAAAATACCAGAGTGCAGAATGTAGTGTTACTTTCTGATAGCGTTACAGCTGCAAAGTAAGTGGTGATTTTAAAAAGTGGAATGTCCACAATGCGGTAGGTTGGAAGATCGGGATAACACCCTTAGTTTATGTGAGGACCATTCAGTAGTCTGACAACAATGGGGAAGAAGTTGTTCTCGAGACTGGTGCTACGTGCTTTCAAGCTTTTGATGGGAGAGGAATGAAGAGGGAATAAGAGGGAATGAACAGGGCGTGAGTGGTCCTTGATTATGTTGGCTGCTTTCCTTAGGCAAGATGAAGTGTAGATGGAGTCCATGGGGAGGGAGGCTGGTTGGTGTGTTGGATTGGGCTACATCCATAATTCTACAATTTCTTACGGTCTTCTTCCGGAGAATCTGGAACAGGGCTCAATGTTTAAACCAAATGGATTGTTCTACTAAGAGAGCTGAGATGAAAAATATCCTCTCAAAGAGTCTGGTTTGGAACGGTTGTTGAGTCTGCGTTTGGTCTTGCCAATGTACAGGAAGCCACTTCGGGAATACTGAATGCAGTAGATGAGGTTAGAGGAGATGCACGTGTACCTCTGTTTCACCTGGAAGAACTGCTGGGGTCCCTAGATGGAGATGAGGGATGGGTATAGTGACAAGTGTTACATCTCCTGCGGTTTCAGGGGGAGGTGGGTAGACTTTGCCTTGCTGGAGATGGTCGTTGCCACAGTCTTGCGCCACCACTTGTCACACCACTACCTGAGATATACGAATGGAAGTGAATAGTGAGTCAATATCAGAACATCCCAGTCCTGACTGTGTAATGAAGCCACTGAAGACGATGTGCCGGGGAAGTAGTCCACTGTTCACCCATCACCTTTCCAATGTTAGCCTATTAGATTGCCTCTCCACATTCTCCCCGCTTAAAAGTTTATTTGAACTTACAGGTTAAATTTCATATACAACTAAAACACAAACATGTCTGATCATAAAACAGTGCAACACAGAAACAGGTACTTCGGTCCACAATATCCGTCTCGAACATAATACTAGGTTAAATTAATCTCCTCTGCCTGCAAGTGATCCATATCCCTCCAGTCCCTGCATATCCACGTGCCTATCTAAAAGCTCCTTAAACACCACTATGACCCTTAACAACATTGATGTACAGAGGGATTTGGGGGTAAAAGTCTATAATTCCCTATATGACAACTTAAGTAGATACCGTGGTAAGGAAGGCTTACGGTACAATTGCCTTCATTGGTCAGGCCATTGATTATAAGAGTCAGGAAGCCATGATGCCACTTTATAGGACTTTGATTAGGGCGCAATTGAAGTATTGCGTGCAGTTCTGGTCACCCCGTTGCAGGGAGGATGTGGAGACTTTGGAAAGGGAACTTACCATAATGATATCTGGATTAGGGGAATATTAGCTACAGTGAGAGGTTGGACAGACTTGGATTGTTTTCCCTGGAACGCCAGATGTTGCAGGGAGACCTAACAGAAATAAATAAAATTATTAGAGGCATAGATGGGGTAGACAGCAAGAACCCCTTTCTCAGGATGGAAAAATACCAGAGGGCATAGCTTTAAAGTGAGAGGGGCATAGTTTACGTTTACATAGAGTGTAAGAAAATAACTGCAGATGCTGGTACAAATCGAAGGTATTTATTCACAAAATGCTGGAGTAACTCAGCAGGTCAGGCAGCATCTCGGGAGAGAAGGAATGGGTGACGTTTCGGGTCGAGACCCTTCTTCAGACTGAGGTACACTGAAAAGTTTTTACACAGAGTGTGGTGAGTGCCTGGAAAGTGCTGCTGGGGGTGTTGGTGGAGGCAGATACAATAGTAGCATTTACGAGACTCTTGGACAGGCAAATGAATATGCAAGGAATGGAGGGATATGGGTTTTGCGCAGGCAGATAAGAGTTGGTCGTGGCATCATATTCAGCACAAACTTTGTGGATCGAAGTGCCAGTACTGTGCGGTACAGTTCTATATTCCATTTCTGTACCTCTTTCACCACCCCTGGCAGTCTTATAGTCCATCTCTATCCTCCCTACAGCTCGCCTCATTTAAATTCATCAACACGTTAATGGTGCTCAAGTCCAAGCAATTAATGCACAGCAAGGAGAGCAGTGGTCCTGGGGAGCATGACTGTCTCCTCCCTACAGCTCACTTAGCAATCATTAGCCATGACTCTCGACTCCCAAACCAAATGGCAAACTGTGCTGCCACTGACCTCTCTATTACAGCTTCGATTCTGCTGACAAGCATTTTATATGGGACCTTTTTATCAAAGTCCACGTATTCAGGGCCAATCGCATCTCATTGGCCCTCCTCAGTACCGCATCAAAAACATTCATCAAGTTAGTTAGCTGAAAGGTTTTCAACAAGGTCCCACACAGGAGGTAT
This sequence comes from Rhinoraja longicauda, assembly GCF_053455715.1. Lineage (NCBI taxonomy): Eukaryota > Metazoa > Chordata > Chondrichthyes > Rajiformes > Arhynchobatidae > Rhinoraja > Rhinoraja longicauda. Next base: position 67,252,716 of record NC_135956.1, read on the forward strand.
ATCAACAAGGTTAGAGCACATGAATCGTGGATAATATGTAGCCTGTAAAGCTGCAACAAGAAAGAATTTCATTGTTCCGTTCTCGGTGCATATGACAATTGAACGCTCTTGACATGGACTGGTAATTGCGTAATGGAAGAGCAATGAGTGGGAATAAACTAATCTTTGTCTGGCTGGATGCTATGACTACTGAGGTTGAGTTGAGTTTATTTTATTGTCACATGTACTGAGTACACTGAAAATCTTTTGTTGCAGGCTAACCAGTCAGTGGAAAGACAGTAGATGATTACAATCGAGACATCTACAGTGAACAGATACATGATAAATGGAAAAACATGAATACCGTTTAGTGCAGATCATAGTTAAAGTCAGAAATACTGCTGTTGGAGGAGAGATTTAAAAGAGCGGAGCGATTGCAATGTGTGATTGCAGATCCACTTCTGTGACCAGCACTCAAAGAGTTGCCTGGGTTGGGTACCATCTTCTAATTCCAGCAATTCATACCAATGTTGACAATTTACTGAGGGAACAACTTTACTAAAGTAGGTGGGAGTTTGAGTATGGAGAAAAATGTGAAGAGGCGACATGGTGATATAAATTCTGAGTGAATGGATGCAATATAATGTAGAAAAGTATCAAGTCATGCATTTTGGTGCAGAAAACAAAGGGATCCAATTATCCTTGTATACGAGTCATTGAAAGATAACATTCAGGTGAGGCATGCGATTAAAAAGGGAAACAGTGTGTGCCTTCATAACAACAGAGTTTGAATACTGCAAGAATTTGAGTACAAGGGCAGGGTCTCGGGGGCTCTGGGGCAAATGAGCCCTGAATTCCAATTTGGACAAGGTGGGCCGAAGAGCCTGCTGCCATGCTGTAAGGATCATGACTATAACTGCAGCTCTATGGGGTTTTGCTGAGACCACACCTGCAGTAATGTGCACACCCTTGGCCTTTATAGTAAGGGGTGGCCAGTTCCCCTATGAGGAGAGATGAGTAGACTGAGAATGTAGTCTCCAATGTTTAGAAGAATGAGAGGTGAACTCATTGAAACTCAGTAAAATTATTACAGGGGTTTATAGTTGGATGCAGATAGGAAGATTTCTGTGGCTGTCTAGAACAAGGGGTCACCGTCTAAGAGTAGGGCAGGTGAGGAGAAATATCTTTCTACACAGGGTGCTGAATCTTTGGAATTCTCTATCTAGAGGGCGGTCATTGAGAATATTCACAATTTACAATGCTATTTGTCAGGTTGAATTGAATCGAATCGAATACTTTATTGTCACAAGTGACAAGTCATAGTGAAATTCTTTGCGTGCATACCAAAGGTGTGCAAATAGTCGCCCATAAAGGGCGCTTACAAAGTTACAAATCCCCCCCCCCTCCCCCCGGGTGGTTACCCGCACTGGGTCCTTCATTGCCCATTGTTCTTCCCCTCCCTCACACCGGCCCCCCCACGCTGGTCCTCCATTGTTCTTCCCCCCACGTCGGGACCCATTGCTCTTCCCCCTCCTTCACAGCGGTCCCCCCCACGCCGGGTCCTCCTTTGTTCCTTCCCTCAGCAGCGGCGTCCTCACTTCCATGTGTCCTTCCTTGTCCATCGATCGGCACCATCATCGACCGCCGCACCGACCTAGGCACCAATGGCCGCGGGCTTCATTGACCCACGAAGCACGGGCTCCAACCCGTGAGGCTCTACCTTCGACTCATGAGGTTCCGGCCCGCAAGGCCTAGGCCTCAAGGTTCAATCGCCGGCCCGCGAGGCCTGGGCTCTGGCCCACAAGGCCACGGCCCATGAGGCCCAGGCCGTGAGGCTCCACCTCTGGCCTGCGAGGCTCTACCGCCTGCCTCTGAGGTTCCACCACCGGCCTGCGAGGCTCCACCACTGGCCCATGAGGCTCGGGCTCGGGCCCACAAGGCTCCGCCTCCGACTCGCGAGGCACCAGCCTCAGCTTCTCAGCGGCAGCTTCGGAAAGTGTATATGGACAGGAAAAGTTTACCATGATATCGGCAAAACACAGGCAAATAGGGCTGGCTGGCATGGACGAGCTGGGCCGAAAGGCTTGTTTATATGCTGCATGAGTCTGTGATTCTTACATAGATTACTGGAAATTAGGGGAATCAAATGAAATAGGGATAGTGCAGTACAATGGAGTCAAGGAAGAAGATCAGCCGTGATCTTGTTTCAGCAAGGCCAAGCAGAGGCATACAGCACGGAGACAGGACCTTTGGTCCAACTTGCCCATACCAACCAATATTCCCCATATTTGGCCAGTTTTGGTCTTTGTCCCTCGAAACCTTTTCTACCCATGTACCAGTCCAAATGCCTTTTAAATGTTATTATTGTCTTGGCCTCCACCTTTTCCTATGGCAACTCTTTCCAAGTTCCCACTACCTTCTTTGTGAAAAGATTGTCCCTCAGGTTCCTGTTCAATCATTCCCCTCTCAGCTTAAACCTATGTCCTCCCATTCTTGATTTCACTACCCTTGTGCATCACCCTCTCTAAGCCCCTCAGGCTTTTATACATTCCTATAAAATACTGCGATCCCAGAAATAAAATCCTATGCCTGCCCAATCTCTCCCTGTAGCTAAGTCTTGCTCTTACCTCTGAAGTTCATAGTCCCTTAAGTAAGTTGAATTTTAACAAATCCAAGCTGACTTTCATTTAATAACACATATGTCGAAATGATGATTAATGTAGCCTGCTTATCAATCTCTTCAGTATCCTGTGATTTGAGAAAGGTGAAGTGATTGATCTGTAGTTTATGACTCCACTGTTTGCAAAATGATGCAACACTTCCAGTTCACCAATGCCCAGCATTAGTCCGGGGCTAATAAAGGTTCAAGGTCAAAAACTGCAACGAGGTGAGTGTGGGCAGGCTGCTGTACATGACCCAGGGGATGAAACAAGGGCTCACTGACTGATATCTGCATCCCATCGCATCTTAAAGTGAAGCCAGGATTAATGCAGCGGTAGCAGATTTCCTCACGGTTCAAGGGAGCTGAGTCGTCTATGATCACTCTGCAACAAGAGTTCCCATATTGGCCGACTTTAACTTCTCCAATATTGACTGGGACTTCAGTAATGCAAGAAGCTTAGACGGGATAAAGTTTATTAAGTGTATCCACAAGGGTTTCTTGAAGCAGTGCGAAGATGGTCCAACTAGAGAATGGATCGTACCAATGCCTCATCTTCCTGAGGAGACTGAGAAAATTCAGCATGTCTCCAATGACTCTCACAAACTTCTTCTGATGCACCATAGAAAGCATATTGTCAGGTTGCATCACTGCTTGGTTTGGGAACAACTCCACCCAAAACCGCAAGAAATTACAGAGTTGTAGATGCAGTCCAGTCCATCATAGACCAGATTCCCCACCATCAACTCCATCGACACTTCAGGCAGCCTTGGGAAAGCAGCCAACATAAACAAAGACCTGTCCCACCCCGCTCATTCCTTCTTCTCTCTGGTCCTGTCTGGCAGAAGGTACAAAAGCTTAAAAGTACACACTACCAGATTCAGGAACAGCTTCCCCTCTGTTATCAGGAGAATATCACTGTCCAATTCACCTCTACCCCATTGTGGACATTGGACTTTGTGGAAATGATGCACTCTAATGCCGAGAACTATATCCTGCACTTTGTATTTCCCCTCTGCTCTATCTATTGTGCTATCTAGTTTGACTTGATAGTATTATCTGATCTAATTGGATAGCATGCAAACAAACTTTTCATTGTACCTTGCCACAGGTGACAATAATAAATCTAAATTTAAGCTTTGTGTTGGGAAAAAAGCCTGACAGGTGACATGGGGTTTCAGTAAGAGAGCATGCTGTAAACAGTGATCACAAATTCCTTAAGTTTTAAGGTAGTTATGAATAAGGATCACAGGGAGAAGACGTCAGAACCACAGTGGAAAGTATTCAATTGAGGGAGGGCAAATTACTTCCTCAGAAGTAAGAGAGTTTGGCATGCCTGCGACAAACCTTACTATCTCCTACGGTCATAAATCGCATCTTATCTGGATGCACCACACCCTCTTCTCCCATCTGGCAGAAAGCACGTACCACCAGATTCAGGAAGAGCTTCATCCCCGCTGTTATCAGACTTATGAATGGCCCTCCCATCGGGTAGAGTATTGCCCAATCTCCCAACCTACCTCGTTAGGGGCTTTGCACTTTTTTTCTTTGTAACTGTAACACTATAACTGTAACACTATATTCTGCACTCTGGTATCTTTGTGTTTGCACTACCTGTTGCACTTGTGTATAGTTTGATTGTACTCGTGTACAGTACGATTTGACTGGATAGCACACAAACAAAGTTTCTCACTGAATCTGGGTACACTTGACAATAATGAACCAATACCATTGTACAGGCAAAAGGAATTGGTTCAGGTCATGGTTTATTATTGTCAAAGTATCACATCAGGTTAAGAGACAAGAGTCGAAAGTCAAGACTGTTTAATTGTGATATGTACTGACAACAGACCAATGAGATTCTTACTTCTTGCAGCATAACAGGCTTGTGACACAATGCGTGTTTGATACACATATTGTGGGCCGAAAGGCTTGTTCCTGCACTATACTATTCTGTGGCAACTGCAGCCACATTACTCAAAGCAAGCGGTCTGCTCAGGACACTGCAGAGAGGTAAGAGTGGAACGCTTACAGCTCTGGACTTGAGCACAGTAATATCATGGTTACAGGAACATCTGAGTCACCCACAGGCAGAGAGGTCAAATCTCACAAGGAACTAGAAATCTCCTGGCTCATTCTTCAAAATCCAACAGGGCAACTGGTCTTTGGAAGAAGGGAGTTCAGTCTGTGTCTGACACATCTAACTCAATTTCCCTCGTGGGATAAATAAAGGTCTATCGTATCATATCGTAGATTGCACAGGATTTACTTCAAGGGAGAAAAGGAAAATCATCGAGGCTGGTGGCCAAAAAATGCTGGAGTAACTCGGCAGGACAAGCAGCATCTCCGGAGAGAAGGAATGAGTGACGTTTCGGGTCGAGATCCTTCTTCAGACTGAGTTACTCCAGCATTTTGTCTCGACCTTCGATTTAAACCGCATCTGCATTTTTTTCCTATACATCATCTAGACTAGATTGGCCCTTAAATGTGTATTTAAGAAGTCTTTTGTTCAAGATTGCAAAGGCATGAAGATCCTTAGAAAATATTTATTCCTTGACACATATATCACAAATATGTATCATTTAGCTCACACCCATTGTGACACCACATTGTGACACAGTCACTGGCTATGCAACATTTAGCAGTGTCCCAACAACAGCAAGAGGAGATGCAATAAGTCACATTTGCAAATGTGGAAAGAACAGCAGGGCATTACTTCACAGATCACTTTCATTTACATGGGGTGCTTCAGACAATCTTTATTCTGACCTATAATCCAATCACAAGTTTGCAGATGACACCACCATAGCGGGCCAGATTTCAAAGAATGATGAGACGGCTGATAGGAAGAAGCTTAGTGACATGCTGTCAAGATAACAAACTCTTCCTCAATGTCAGCTAAACAAAGGAGATAGTTATCCACCTCAAGGAGCAAGGTGGAGTACACGCCCCAGTCTGGATCAATCGTGCCAAAGTGGAAATCAACAAGAGCTTCAGATTCCAGGTGTAAATATTATCAACAATTTGACCTCGTCCAACCACATTGATGCCACGGCATAAAAAGCAAGCCAACGCCTCTATCTCGTCAGAAGACTAAAGAAATATGGCACATCCTCAATGACTATCTTTGTTAACCATTTTTGTTATCTATGAGAACACCCACTTAAGTGTCATCTTCAAAATTACTAATCATGCCTTGCCCTTTTTTTCCAAATTGGTGATCTAAACCACAAACAGCAATGTGTCCAGCACCGATCCATGAGGCACACCACTAGGCACAGGCATCCAATCTGATAAACAACTTTTCACCGTCATATTTCGCTTGGGCAGCTTACAGCCCAGCGGTATGAACATTGACTTCTCTAACTTTAGATAGCTCCTCTGTCCCTCTCTTCCCCTCCCCCTTCCCAGTTCTCCCACCGTCTTCCTGTCTCCACCTATATCCTTTTTTTGTCCCGCCCCTCCTGACATCAGTCTGAAGAAGGGTCTCGACCCGAAATGTCACCCATTCCTTCTCTCCAGAGATGCTGCCTGACCTGCTGAGTTACTCCAGCATTTTGTGATACCTTCCACCATCATCCTCTGCTTCCTTCCATGAAGCCAATTCTTTCACCAAGCTATCTTTATGTATTGTGTTACAGGCGTATTAAGCTACTGCAAGTAAAAATTTTATTGTTCCGTCGTCTGTACATATGATAATTAAATACTCTTAACTCTTCCCTAATTTTAGTAATGCAGGATGCTTCAATAGACCTGAAGGCATGTCTAATCTTCCTCCAACACGTCCTGGAAAGCAGGTAACTAATCACAAAAGGCTGGTATTACAGGAGGGATGATATTTCCTATCCATTAGGCACCTCTTTGGGATGATTTGCAGATGGTGAGAAATCTAGAAAAGATCCACAGCACAGCACTGAGAAAGCTGTTGGCAAATGCAATGACCCCCATCTCAATGCTCACACTATTTCTATATAAGACTGGAAAGTCCACCTTGTTTCCAGAGAGCAGGGACTTGAGTATAGAAGTTGGGGCATTATGTTGCAATTGTGCAAGACATTGGAGAGGCCTGACTTGGAGCACAGAGTTCAGTTTGGGCTACTCTATTATAAGAAAGATGCCATAAAGCTGTAAAGAGTGCAGAGATGATTTTAAAAAGCAAAATTATAATAGGAACCTGAGGGCCCACTTCTTCACACAGGTGGAACAATCTGCTCGGGGAAGTAGTTGCGGCAAGCACATGAACAACATTGTAACGCAGTCACTGCCTGTGCAACATTTAGCAGTATGCTAACGACAAGAAGAGATGTAATAAAAATAGACATTTGGCCAAGTACATGGATGGGATAGGTTTAGAGACTTATGGGTCAAACGCAAGTAAATGGGACTAGCATGGATGGGGCATCTTGGTCAGCATGCACGAGTTGGGCCTGTTTCCATGCTGAATGACTCCATGTTTGCCATCTCTCTGTCATGAGAGACAAGAGGAAGGGCCAAGAGTGTTTACTTCTGCAGCTTAACAGGTCTGTAAATGCAATGGAGGTGACATATAATTTTTTTTTAAATCAATAAATTAATAATCCTTACAGCCATGATCCTACATCAACACTTCAGTTTGGCGACTGGTGATTCTAAGGTTTCTAAGGTCACAGATTCTTTCTCTCCAGAGATGCTGCCTGTCCCGCTGAGTTATTCCAGCTTTTTGTGTCTATCTTTGGGTTAAACCAGCATCTGCAGTTCCTTCTTACACAAGACTACTTCACCATTCAATCATGGCTGATCTATCTTTCCCTCTCAACCCCATTCTCCCCATAATGTTTGACACCCATACTAATCAAGAATCTGTCAATCTGCGTTTTAAAATACCCAATGACGGCCTCCACAGCTGATTGTGGCAATAAATTCCACAGATCATCCTCATCTCCTTTCTAAAGGTATTTCCTTTTATTCTGAGACTATGGCCTCTGGTCTTAGACTCTCCCACTAGTGGAAACATCCTCTCCACATCCATTCTACCCAATGCCGCAATCGGGACTTGCTTGATTGGTGTAGACAAGGTGTGCCAAAGAGCCTGTTTGCGTGCTGTGCAGTTCAGTGACTATAACAACTCACAATGGTTCGGAGCCGTTCCCTTTGAAACATTGCTATTGCTGGACTGTGGGAAATGCTGTGCCAATTTGGAAACAGCAAGTTCATACAAAGGGCTCACTAATCAGGTAATGTTTTAGTCATAGCGACTATGTAAACAGGACACCAGGGAAACAGGAAAACACCAGTGCCTGAGGTGTCCCTTTGAAACACTGCCTCATTGGCCCCAACCCTCATGGCTTTCTTTCAGTTTCAAAATACAGCAAGGAAACAGGCCCTTCGGCCCATCAGGCCCACGCAGACCATCGATCACCTGTTCACACTAGTTCTGTTTTCCCATTTTCTCATCCATTTACTACACACGAGGAGCAATTTACAGATGGTCAATTAACCTACAAACCTGTACATCTTTGGGAGGAAACTGGAGGACACAGAGGAAATTCACACGGTCACAGGGAGAATGTGCAAACTCCACACGGACAGCACCTGAGGTGAGGATTGAACCCGGGTCACTAGTGCTGTGAGGCAGCGGCTCTACCAACTGCACCACTGTGCCACCCTTTGCTAATAACTTCCTTTCAAATAATTATCCAGCTACTTCTTGAACATAAATATTGAACCTTTTCCTGTGTGTTTATAGGCAGTGTGTTTTCAATTAGAGCAACGGTCAAATTTATTTAAAGTCAGAGAGTCATACATCGTGGAAACAGGCCCTTCAGTCCAACTTTCCCACACCGACCAACATGCTCCATCTACACTCATCCCACCTGCTGGCATTTGTCCAATATCCCTCCAAACCTATCTTATCCATATACCTGTCCAAATGTTTTTTAAACGTTATGATCGTATCTGGCTGAACTAGCTCCTCTGGCAGATAGTTCCATATATCTGCCACCCTTTGTGTAAAAAAAGTTGCCCCGCAGGTTCCTATTAAATCTTCCCCCCTCACCTGAACCCTCTCATCTTTATGCATAATTTGTTTTTGTGTGTGTTGTCTGAGTCTAGCTGTCTGTGATGCTGCTGCAGACAAGATTTTTAATTGAGCAACACACAAAATGCTGGAAGAATTCAGTGGGACAGGCAACATCTGTGGAGGGAATGGTCAGATGATGTTTCAGGTTGGGACCCTTCTTCAGACTGATGGAGTAGGATGGGCAAAAACTGGGAATGGGAAGTGGGGGTGGGACAAAACTTGGCAAGTGATAGGTTGAGGTGAAGGTGATTTGCAGATGATTGGAGTAAGTGACAAAGGCAAGAAGTGAAAAGGAGACAAAAAGGTTTCCGATAAGGAGAGGAGTGAAGGAGGGAAATGTAAACCCCGAGGGAGAGATATGGGTGGAAGAGGACAGGGGGCGGCGGCAGGCGGAGGAAGATGGAGGATAAAAGGGAAATGAGAACGATAAGTGAAGAATGAGTATTGAATGTTCAGGGGAGTGGAAAGAAGCAGGTGACCAGAGTGCTGGGTGATGGTGGGGGAATTGTGTGCACATTGGGGAATTGGGGGAGGAAAGAGAAGTAGGAAATTACTTGAAATTGCAGCTTTTCCAGCTTCCCCCTCCTCTATTAGTCTGAAGAAAGGTCTCTCTTGACCTGAAATGTCATCTGTCCATTTCCTCCACAGACCTGCTGAGTTCCTCCAGCACTTTGTGCTTTGCTCAAGACCTGCAGTTCCTTGCGTCTCCATTTCCCTTTTTTAAATGATGGGATTGGGATCTGGCACAGAAGCCTGGGGTAGAGCAGTCCAGATCGGGATGAAAGGTGGGGCAGATTCGAGAAGCCATCTGACCTGCTCCAGTACCTGCAATCTCACGTTCTTGTGTACAGAATCTCAATCATTTCAGCAAGCTTAACTTCAATCAGCCGTCAACGCTTCAAAATTAGGATAGGTTTTAAGAGAATGAACAGTGGGAGTGTGTTCCCTCTGGAACAATAGGCTGCTTTATATATCACCATCAACATTGTAAAACATTTCAAGGCAATTCAAAGCAGCATTGACAAACACTTGGCACCATGCCACATTAGGTGATATTTGAACACACAATTAAAAGGATGGTTAAGAGCCATTTGAAGGACCATTTCACAGAAGAGGGGCAGGGAAGAGGGAGTCAAGGTGGACTAAGGCAGAATATTATGTCTAGGATCTTGAAGCTCCCAATCATCTCCACTTTGGCACCATTGACGCTGACTGGGGCATGTACTACATTAATTCCTGGTCAATAACTAGCTCCTTAATCTGTATGAAAAAGATGCCCCTCAGGTTCCTATTAAATATTTTCTCCTTCGCCTTAAACCTAATGGCGGAAAAGTTGGTGCAGTGTGTTTCCTGCAGGATGTGGGAAGACGGGGACGTCGCTGGAGCTTCTGGGAGCTACACCTGCAAGAACTGTGTCTAGGTGCAGCTCCTGAAGGGACGTGTGGTGAAGTTGGAGAGGCAGTTGGATGACCTCAGGGCCATCCGGGAATGCGAGAGTTTCCTCGACATACAAAATGGCGGCACTGCCCTAGCAGCTGCCGCTCACCTGCGGTCCATTTGTCTTCGTGTTTTTGTTGTTTTTTGTTGTCTTAATTGTAGTTGTGATGTGGTGTTTTTGTGTTTATGTACTATGTGTGTATGTGGGGGGGAGGGGGAAACTAACACTGTAAATTAGTGTGTCCCTTCAGAACGGAGACCCGACCTTTGTTTTCTGGGCCGTGTCTCCGTTCCTGCTGCGGCCTACCATCGGCCCAACTCCTGGAGCTGTCGGCCTCCAGGGCTCTGGTTCGCAGAGCCCGCGGATCGGACTTACCACCACCGGAGCCGGCCGTCCTCGGAGGCTGCGGGAGCAGCTGCGACTCGCCTTAGGCTCGGGCTGCGTGGATGCCGACATCGGGAGCTCCGGCAGCGGCAGCGGGTTCGCCCGCCCCGGATCGCGGGGCTTGGGGCGCGGACATTTCACCGTCCGGCGCGGCCTAGGATGGCCTCGGGATATTTCTCTGCTGGGCGGGGGCTTCAATGTCGGGAGCCACGACCGCCCCGACGTGCAACAACAGCGGCAGCAGCGTGTTCGCCCGCCCCGGATCGGACTTTTCATCAGCGGAGCCGGCCGTCTTCGGAGGCTGCGGGAGCGGCTGCGACGCGACGCGCCTTGGGCTCGGCCCGCTGTGGACCGTCCGGTGCGGCCTGCAACCACAACAACCTGACTGCGGGCGAGGACAGCAGGAGAAGGGAAAGACATTGTGGCCTTCCATCACAGTGAGGAGAGGACTGGAGGAGACTCACTGTGATGGATGTTTCTTTGATGGATGTTTCTTTTTTTTGTGTTTTTGGGGTTGGGTGGTTTGAGTGCCTGTTTGATGCTTTTATTGTTGGACTGTGTTTTTGGGGGTTTTGGGGTGTGTGATTTGAATGCCTATTTAATGCTTTTATTGTTGGACTGTGTTTTGGGGGGTTTTTGGGGTTGGGTAATTTTGGGTGCCTGTTTAGTGCTTTTATTGTTGGACTGTGGGTGATTGAATTAACATTTTGTTCAAGATGGCCGCGCCGTTGTGTTTGGCTGCCTGCCACTGTATGTTTCTTTTTTTTTCCTGGTCAGATGTACAGCACTTTGGTCAACGTGGGTTGTTTTTAAATGTGCTATACAAATAAATTGACTTGACTTGACTTGACTATTGTGAGGCTGTCACGCCAAGGGTCCAGGTCGAGCGAAGGTGGGAGACTGTTTCAGGGGGGAGTGGACGAGGACTACAGGAGACCCCAGTGGCTGTGCCTATTGCAAATAGGTATACCCTCTTGGGAACTGTCGGGGCAGAAGACGTTTCCAGTCCGAGTGGCGGACCTGTTGGCAAGGATACTCGACAGGGGAGACCGAAGTCAGGAAGAGCCGTAGTGGTCGGTGACTCCATCGTCCGAGGGACGGACAGAAGATTCTGTGGCAGCAGGAGGGACTTGAGGATGGTCTGTTGCCTCCCTGGTGCCAGGGTTCAGCACATCACGGACCGGCTTCAAAAAATCCTAGTGAGGGAAGGCGATCAACCTGAAGTCGTTGTGCATGTGGGCACGAATGACGTCGGGCAGAAGAGGAAGGAGGTGCTATAGCGGGAGTTTAGAGAGTTGGGAAAAACACTGAGAAGTAGGACGTCGAAGGTGGTTATCTCTGGACTGCTACCGGTACCTCGTGCTGGTGAGGCCAGAAACAGAGAGATAGAGGGTATGAATTTATGGCTGAGGGGCTGGTGCAGAGAGCAGGGATTTAGATTTCTGGACCACTGGGATCTCTTCTGGGCTAGGGGTGACTTGTACAAAAGGGACGGGTTACATCTTAACAGCAGGGGGACAAACATTCTGGCAGGCAGGTTTGCTAGTGTGACACCTGTGGCTTTAAACTAAGTAGTGGGGGGGAGGGGTTGACAAATTGTGAATATGAAGATTAGGTAAAAAAAAGGGAATACAGGAGATATTGCAAAAGACTCTCGGAAGTATGGGAACAGAAGTTCTAGAGGGGAAAAGAAATTAAGGGCAGGGCCAATTGTGACCGATGTGAGAGGGGAGGTGAATACAGAAGTTAAAGTGTTGTACTTAAATGCGCGTAGTATAAAAAATAAAGTGGATGAGCTTGAGGCTCAGTTAGTCATGGGCAAGTATGATGTTGTAGGGATCACTGAGACATGGCTACAAGAGGACCAGGGCTGGGAACTGAATATTCAGGGGTACACAACGTATAGAAAAGACAGACAGGTGGGCAGAGGGGGTGGGGTTGCTCTGATGGTAAGGAATGATATTCATTCCCTTGCAAGGGGTGACATAGAATCAGGAGATGTTGAATCAGTATGGATAGAAATTAGAAATTGTAAGGGTAAAAAGACCCTAATGGGAGTTATCTATAGGCCCCCAAACAGTAGCCTCGACATAGGGTGCAAGTTGAATCAGGAGATAAAATTGGCGTGTCAAAAATGTAATGCTACGGTGGTTATGGGAGATTTCAACATGCAGGCAGACCGGGAAAATCAGGTTGGAAATGGACCCCAGGAAAGAGAGTTTGTAGAGTGCCTTTGAGATGGATTCTTAGAACAGCTTGTACTGGAGCCTACCAGGGAGAAGGCAATTCTGGATTTAGTGTTGTGTAATGATCCTGATCTGATAAGGGGACTAGAGGTAAAAGAGCCATTAGGAGGCAGTGATCACAACATGATAAGTTTTACTCTGCAAATGGAAAGGCAGAAGGGAAAATCGGAAGTGTCCGTATTACAGTATAGCAAAGGGGATTACAGAGGCATGAGCTGGCCAAAATTGACTGGAAGGAGGCCCTAGCAGGGAAGACGGTAGAACAGCAATGGCAGGTATTCCTGGGAATAATGCAGAGGTTGCAGGATCAATTTATTCCAAAGAGGTGGAAAGACTCGAAGGGGAGTAAGAGACACCTGTGGCTGACAAGGGAAGTCAGGGACAGCATAAAAACTAAGGAGAGGAAGTATAACATAGCAAAGAAGAGTGGGAAGACAGAGGATTGGGACTCTTTTAAAGAGCAACAAAAGTTAACTAAAAAGGCAATATGGGGAGAAAAGATGAGGTACGAGGGTAAACTAGCCAATAATATAAAGGAGGATAGCAAAAGTTTTTTTAGGTACGTGAAGAGGAAAAAAATAGTCAAGGCAAATGTGGGTCCCTTGAAGACAGAAACAGGGGAATTTATTATGGGGAACAAAGAAATGGCAGACGAGTTAAACCGTTACTTTGGATCTGTCTTCACTGAGGAAGATACACACAATCTCCCAAATGTTCTAGGGGCCGGAGAACCTAGGGTGATGGAGGAACTGAAGGAAATCCACATTAGGCAGGAAATGGTTTTGGGTAGACTGATGGGATTGAAGGCTGATAAATCCCCAGGGCCTGATGGTCTGCATCCCAGGGTACTTAAGGAGGTGGCTCTAGAAATAGTGGAAGCATTGGAGATCATTTTTCAATGTTCTATAGATTCAGGATCAGTTCCTGTGGATTGGAGGATAGCAAATGTTATCCCACTTTTTAAGAAAGGAGGGAGGGAGAAAACGGGTAATTATAGACCAGTTAGTCTGACATCAGTGGTGGGGAAGATGCTGGGGTCAATTATAAAAGACGAAATTGCTGAGCATTTGGATAGCAGTAACGGGATCATTCCGAGTCAGCATGGATTTACGAAGGGGAAATCATGCTTGACAAATCTACTGGAATTTTTTGAGGATGTAACTAGGAAAATTGACAGGGGAGAGTCAGTGGATGTGGTGTACCTCGACTTTCAGAAAGCCTTCGACAAGGTCCCACATAGGAGATTAGTGGGGAAAATTAGGGCACATGGTATTGGGGGTAGGGTACTGACATGGATAGAAAATTGGTTGACAGACAGAAAGCAAAGAGTGGGGATAAATGGGGCCCTTTCGGAATGGCAGGCAGTGACCAGTGGGGTACCGCAAGGTTCGGTGCTGGGACCCCAGCTATTTACAATATACATTAATGACTTAGACGAAGGGATTAAAAGTACCATTAGCAAATTTGCAGATGATACTAAGATGGGGGGTAGTGTGAATTGTGAGGAAGATGCAATAAGGCTGCAGGGTGACTTGGACAGGTTGTGTGAGTGGGCGGATACATGGCAGATGCAGTTTAATGTAGATAAGTGTGAGGTTATTCACTTTGGAAGTAAGAATAGAAAGGCAGATTATTATCTGAATGGTGTCAAGTTAGGAGGAGGGGGAGTTCAACGAGATCTGGGTGTCCTAGTGCATCAGTCAATGAAAGGAAGCATGCAGGTACAGCAGGCAGTGAAGAAAGCCAATGGAATGTTGGCCTTCGTAACAAGAGGAGTTGAGTATAGGAGCAAAGAGGTCCTTCTACAGTTGTACCAGGCCCTGGTGAGACCGCACCTGGAGTACTGTGTGCAGTTTTGGTCTCCAAATTTGAGGAAGGATATTCTTGCTATGGAGGGCGTGCAGCGTAGGTTCACTAGGTTAATTCCCGGAATGGGGGGCTGTCGTCTGTTGAAAGGCTGGAGCGATTGGGCTTGTATACACTGGAATTTAGAAGGATGAGGGGGGATCTTATTGAAACATATAAGATAATTAGGGGATTGGACACATTAGAGGCAGGAAACATGTTCCCAATGTTGGGGGAGTCCAGAACAAGGGGCCGCAGTTTAAGAATAAGGGGTAGGCCATTTAGAACGGAGATGAGGAAGAACTTTTTCAGTCAGAGAGTGGTGAAGGTGTGGAATTCTCTGCCTCAGAAGGCAGTGGAGGCCAGTTCGTTGGATGCTTTCAACAGAGAGCTGGATAGAGCTCTTAAGGATAGCGGAGTGAGGGGGTATGGGGAGAAGGCAGGAACGGGGTACTGATTGAGAGTGATCAGCCATGATCGCATTGAATGGCGGTGCTGGCTCGAAGGGCTGAATGGCCTACTCCTGCACCTATTGTCTATTGTCTATTGTGTACTCTGGGCAAAAGACTCTGTGCATTTACCCAATCTATTCCTCTCATGATGTTGTAAACCTCTTTAAGATCACCGTATCACAAAATGCTGGAGTAACTCAGCAGGTCAGGCAGCATCTCAGGAGAGAAGGAATGGGTGCCTTTCTGGGTCGAGACCCTTCTTCAGACTGATGTCAGGGGGGCCGGGCAAAGGAAGGATATAGGTGGAGACAGGAAGATAGAGGGAGAACTGGGAAGGGGGAGGCGAAGAGAGGGACAGAGGAATTATCTAAAGTTGGAGAAGTCAATGTTCATACCGCTGGGCTGCAAGCTGCCCAAGCGAAATATGAGGTGCTGTTCCTCCAATTTCCGGTGGGCCTCACTATTGCACTGGAAGAGGCCCATGACAGAACTGGGAGTGGGAGGGGGAGTTGAAGTGTTCAACCACTGGGAGATCAGGTTGGTTAAGGCGGACTGAGCGAAGGTCTTGAGCAAAACGATCGCCGAGCCTGCGTTTGGTGTCGTCGATGTAAAGAAGTTGACACCTAGAGCAGCGGATACAATCAATGAGGTTGGAGGAGATGCAGGTGAACCTCTGTCTCACCTGGAAAGACTGTTTGGGTCCTTAGATGGAGTTGAGGGAGGAGGTAAAGGGACAGGTGTTGCATCTTCTGCGGTTGCAGGGGAAAGTGCCCGGGGATGGGGTGGTTTGGGTAGGAAGGGACGAGTGGACCAGGGAGTTATGGGGGGAACGGTCTCTGCGGAACGCAGAAAGGGAAGGGGATGGGAAGATGTGGCCAGTAATGGGGTCCCGTTGGAGGTGACGGAAATGTTGGCGGATGATTTGTTGGATCCGCTGGCTGGTGGGGTGGAAGGTGAGAATGAGGGGGATTCTAACCTTGTTACGAATGGGAGGAGGGGGAGCAAGAGTGGAGCTGCGGGATATAGAAGAGGCCCTAGTGAGAGCCTCATCTATAATGGAAGAGGGGAAGCCCCGTTTCCTGAAGAATGAGGACATCACTGATGCCCTAGTGTGAAACACCTCATCCCGGGCGCAGATGCGGCGTAGACGGAGGAATTGGAAGTAGGGGATAGACTTTTTTGCAGGGGACAGGGTGGGAAGAAGTGTAGTCCAGATAGCTGTGCGAGTCAGTGGGTTTATAGTAGATGTCAGTCACTAGTCTATCTCCTGTGATGGAGATGGTGAGGTCCAGAAACGGTAGGGAGATGTCGGAGATAGTCCAAGTATATTTAAGAGCAGGATGGAAATTGGTAGTGAAGTGTATTAAGTCAGTGAGTGGGTACAAGAGGTAGCACCAATGCAGTCATCGATGTAGTGGAGGTAGAGTTCGGGGATGGGGCCAGTGTACGTCCGGAACAGGGATTGTTCGACTTACCCGACAAAGAGGCAGGCATAGCTAGGGCCCATGTGAGTGCACATAGCTACGCCTCTGGTTTGGAGGAAGTGGGAGGAGTCAAAGGAGAAATTGTTAAGGGTAAGAACCATCTCTGCTAGGCGGAGGAGAGTGTTAGTAGATGGGGATTGGTTGGTTCTACGGTTAAGGAAGAAACAGAGGACTTCAAGACCATCCTTGTGGGGGATGGAAGTGTGGAGTGACTGGACATCCATGGTAAAGATGAGGGAGTGGGGGCCTGGAAACCAGAAGTTATCGAGGAGACGGAGAGCATGTGAGGTGTCTTGGACGTTGGCGGGGAGGGATTTGACCGGGGGGATAGGATGGAGGTGGAAATAAGTTCGGTGGGACATGAACAGGCAGAAACAATGGGTCTGCCGGGACAGTTCTGTTTATGAATTTTAGGTAGAAGGTAAAATCGGGCCGTGCGGGGCTGGGAAACGATAAGGTTGGGGGCATTAGAGGGTAGAGCGCCGGAAATGGTGAGGTCCGTGATGGTGTTGATGATTAAGGCCTGGTGCTCGTCGGTGCATCTTTAAGATCACCCCTCAGCCTCCTGCGCTCTAAGGAATACAGTCCTGGCTTACCCAACCTTTCCCTATGGCTCAGGCCCTCGAATCCTGGCAACATGTTCGTAAATCTTCTCTGTACTCTTTCCAGCTTAAAGACATCCTTCCTATAACCGGGTGATCAAAACTGAACACAATACTACAAATGCAGCTTCACCGACAAGGTAAAGAGAAAGGAAAGAGACTGCAGAATATAGAGTTACAGCTGCAGTGAAAGTGTCTGTTTCCATACTGACTCAATGTTCCAAGTCAGGATGGTGTGCAAGTCAGTCTACAGGAGCCAACACAAGCGGCTCTCACAAATGGAACATACATATATGGGGATGGAGTTGTGCACAGACTTAGGCAGGGTCGGGAGAAATGGCTTCCGTTTGTAAAGAACACTGACAAAGACCTCAGCATTTACTCCAATCTGACAAATTACACTTAAACTGATACCAGACCTTTAACCAGAGTTTTGTTTACTCGTCCTGAAACATAACCACTGGTGTACCTGTGCAAATGCATTCATCGGTGGAATGAGACATCGGGGCAAGGAAACCGATTGTGAAAGAGGCACTCAGAAAAGGGGAACCATTATTGCCAAGTTGATAAAGGAAAAGGCTGTTAGCAGAACCTTCCTGTCTATTGCACAGGCAAGATGGCGGGTGAGAGAGGCTTGGGCTTGGGAGAGGAGCAGGTGTCGGGGTGGAAAACGAGAGCAAAGAGTGCAGGACAGAGGCAGGAGGCAGGCTATCCTTGCCTTTGATGACTGGCTGAAATTCACTGGATAGATTCCTGGATTTCTAGAGCTCTGAAAAACAAGAATTGACCACACTAAAATCTTCTGCCGAAGGGTTTGGCAGGCAGCTGCTCGGCAACTTCCCCTGTCACGGTTATCTCGAGTAGGTGAAGATGAAGGATCGTGCATTTAAAATTAAAATGAGAGGAATTATTTTTCTCAGATGGATGTGTTCCAAAGGATTTTTTTCACTGTCAGAAAGGGACAGAGGGGCAGACCTGGTCTGAGACGACTGTGTGTCCAAATTGTGCTCCAACTCATCTACAGGTTTGTAGACAATACCACATTAGTGGGCCGGATCTTGAACAATGTCGAGATAGTGTACAGCAAGGAAATAGAGCACTTAGTAACATGGTGTCTAAACAATAACCTCTCCCTCAATGTCACCAAAATGAAGGAGCTAGTTATTGACCTCAGGAAGCATAGTGGAGTACATGCCCCATCAGCAGCAACATGGAGATGGGCGAGAGCCTCAAGTTCCCTTGAGTAATTATCACCAACAATTAGTCCTGGTCCAACCACATTGAAGTTACGGCCAAGAAGGTACAACAACGCCTCTATTTCCTCAGAAGACCAAGGATGGATGGCATATCTCCAATGACTCTAACCAATTTCTATAGATGACAATGTGTGGGTTGGTAAGTTAGTTGGCCATTGTAGCCATAGAGTGGTACAGCATAACTCATCCATGCTGACCAAAATGCTCCATCTACACTCGTCCCACCATCTACACTGGCCCAAACACCTAAAGCTTTCCTATCCATTTACCTATCCAAATGTGTTTTAAATGTTGTTATTGTATCTGACTCAACCACTTCCTCTGGCAGCTCATCCCAGACACCTACCATCCTCTGTGGTTGATGATTGGCGATAACTCATTGGGCTGAAGGACCTGTTTTCACAACGTCTCCCTCTGTCAGATAAGTGATATGGCCAGGTGACTACTTTGGAGATTAGCAGAGGCCTGGTGAAATGACTGGCGAGTTACAAGTTTATGTCCTACTGCAGAAGCTTGGGAGTTGTATTCACTGTGCCATTGTGCTGACCTTTTAAATAAACCCACAGGGAAAAGCCAATATGAGAACGTGTGCCTCTTGAAACTGCGGCATTGTCACATAGTCGTATTTTACTTGTGACACGGAAGGCCGTTTGGCCTATCGTGTCCATGCCAGCTCCTATATCAATCCCTCCCCGACTCATTGCCGCATCATATTTACATTTAACACACATGAACGGATACACGGATTGGAAAGGTCGAGAGGAATATGGGCCAAATGCGGACAAATGGGACTCCTTAGATGAGGCATCTTGGTTGGCATGGACCAGTTGGCTGAAGGGACTTTTTCCATGCTGTATGAAACCGAGCCACTCGGCTCATTTTGTTCATGCCAACCAAGGTGTTTGTTATTATTTCTAATCGAATAATATCACTTATTTTAAACAAGGAGTCTGCAGAAAGTAAACTGTCAAGCTGCATCACAGCTTGGTTTGGGAACAGCTCTGCCCAAGACCATCAGAAATTGCAGAAAGTTGTAGATGTAGTCCAGATCATCACACAGTCCAGACTCCCCACTATCGACTCCATCTATACTTCATGCTGCCTCGGTCAATCAAAGACCTTTCTCACCCCGATATTCCTCCTTCTCCCCGCTCCCGTCCAGCAGAAGGCACAGAAGTTTGAAAGCGCTCACTACCAGATTCAGGTACGGCTTCTTCCCCCATGTTATCGGGCTTCTGAACGGTCCTTCCATAAACTAGGGTGCTGTCCAATTCACCTCTACCCCATTGTGGACATTGGACTTTTAGTCTATGGAACTGATGCGCTACAATGTTGAGAACTATATTCTGCACTCTGTATATTCCCCTGTGGTGGTGGCAGGAGCCACAAGGTGTTGCATGTGTCTGGAGCCCTGTTATAAATCCAGATGCCGCTGGCTAGCAAATTTTGCGAAAAAGGGAGTAAGCCTCCTTCTGCCAGTACATAACCTCTGCATCATCAAGACTCTCGCAGTGCCTCCTCGTGGCAACACATGGAACCTGGGCCCATCTTCAGTCCCAGGCTAAACTGCACGGGGATCTCAAAGGAACTCTGGCCCCCAGAGATGCGACATGCTGGCCCATCGGCGTGTGGACACGTCCTGACGTCCATCAACCAGGTCCCAACTATGGGTTAAATAGCACCCCGCTGCCTTGTGGGTAAGGCTCAGGAGAGCCAAAGGCAATGGAGCTGGAGTCCATAGAGACGGTCGGTTTATCCCTCATGCGTCCGCCTTCCGGCAACTCCTGCAACCGAGTAGGCCCCAGATGTAGCAGCCACGCCATTCCTCTGGAATCAGCCTATTAGGTTGAGAGGGAAATGCAGATGCTGGGCAAGTTTGTATTCCCATTTACCTGCCCAGGCTCAGCGGCCAAATCAAATGGAGAGGACACTGAAAAATCCCCCTCTCCAAGCAGACAACGCCAAGCCGCACCATCATCTTCCGCAGATGGACGGATGCCAGAGAGATCTTCCCCCTTGCTCTACGTACTGCTCTTGAGTTTGACTTAATTGTATTTTATGTATAGTATTATCTGATCCGATTGGATAGCATGCAAAACAGTTTTTCGCTATACATGTGACAATACATAAACTTTTGTGCAGCGGGAGCCTTGATTCCAGAAGGGGGTTTCCTTGTTGTTGGCCAAGGGTCTTGTTCCGTTGAGACCCTGTGGTAGCTGCAACACAACGGTGGAGTCCATTAAAACAGGTTTCCCGGCATCTTTCCCTGCTTGGAACTGGCATGGAAGCGAAGCCGCCTCGGCACCAACAGACTCCCTCAGAAGTAGATTGCGGAATGAATGTGGCTGAGTTACCAGGTCCTTTCTTCCTGTCTGCTTGTGTTTTTGTCACGAGATTAGTTCTGCCGGTATGAAGTGCCCTCAGTTCAGTCTTTAAAGGGAATGAACTTTATGCAAAGTCTGCTCAAACTGAACTGGTGTTTTGTAAACACTCATTCTCATTTGATGCCAAGATTATTGTCCATGTGAATTGCTGCCCTGTCTGCAAAACAGTAACAAGTAGGAGCCAAACTCCACCATTTGACCCGCAAAGCTTGCCAGTCAGTAAAATCACGATTCGTCTGCCTGCTGAGCCCATTGTACTGGCACGGGCCCAGATTCCCTGCCATCCCACAATACGCCAGTCAGCAGTAACTCCATTCAGCACGGCACCTTTTCTCTTGAATATCTTGAGTGTCCTTTTGTTACCACGGTGCTCTGCGTAACCTGGAACCTGTCCCAGAACATATTCAGTGTTTATGTGAACCACTGTTTGTGCGGGGAACTGCAGATGCTGGTTAATACAAAAAAAAAACACACAAAGTGCAGGAGTATCTCAACGTGACTGGCAGCATCTCTGGAGAACATGGATAGGCGCCGTTTCGGGTCTGGACCCTTCTAGACTGATTGTAGTCGGGGAGAAGAAAGCTGGCTGAGAGGTGGGGGCAGGAATTTAAACTCTTTAAACCTTTAAACTCTTCCTATCTCACCTGAAAGCTATGTCCTCTGGTTTTTGTCATTTTCATCTGCGAAAAAGGTTCTGACTGTTTACTCTATCTATTCCTCATATACTTCTATCAGATCTCCCTCAAACTCCAACACTTCAGAGAAAACAATCCAACATTTTCCAACCTCACCATATCGTAAATACCCCCTAATCCAGGCAGCATTCTGGTAAACCTCTTCCTACAGCCTCCGAATCCTTCCGGCAATGGGGCATCCAGAGCTGCACACATTACTCCAAATGTGGCCTTACCAAAGTCTTACAGAGCTACAACATGACTTCCTGATTCTTATACTCAATACTCAACTGACCAACGAAAGCAAGTATGCCATAGGCATTCTCTACGATAATCAGTTGAACCAGATTAGGGCCTGCAGATCAGTTTCTCTGGGAACGGACAATAAATGTCAGTGACCCACATCCTGAAACAAAAAATAAAGGAAAGCTCTTTATTCTATCAAGATTGGCAGTTGCTAATCTTTGCTGTGTACGTTATTCCCCTCCACAATTTTCTAATTGTGTTTTGCTTTGCTGTTTTACAGTCTTTTTCACTTCATTACTTTGCAGAATTTTAAGTATAATTTGTGTAAAATTAATGTTTCTGTGTATCTGAGTTGTCTGAGTCTATGAGCCCGTGATACTGCTGCAAGATTTTCATTACACCTGTATCTCTCAGTACTTAGTAAGAATTTCATTGTGCTAAGTGGGATATATGACAATAAAACATTCTTGATTGTTGTACATAATACAAGAAACTTGTCTCTTGTGCAGCCTGGAGAATTTTATTCTCGGTATGAAAGGCTGTCAGCTCCTTTGCTCCTCCCTTGCTCCTCTCAGGATATCCTTCAATGTTTTATTACCAATGAAGCCCTCTTGAAGTACAGCCATGGGAATTACAGCAGCCAATTTATCACAGCATGCTTCCTCCAGCAGATTTCAGTCATGACCAGACAATCTGTTTTGGTCAACTTGATTGAAAAAAAAACTATTGGCAGAGATGCCACGGATAATTACCCGCTTTCAAAATAGCGTCGCGATCATTTAATTTCAACCAAGTGGATAAAAGGGGCCTGGCATTTGTGCGTCATTCAGATGATGAAATATTAAATGAGTAATGTCATAGGGATAGTCTGTTGGCAAAGTTTCAGTAGGAGCTGGTTGGAGTCATAGAGTTATAGAGAAAACAGCATGGAAAATAGTGTTTTATTGTCATAAGTCCCAGACAGAACAATGAAATTCTTATTAAGTACTGAGAGATACAGGCCCACATTGTCCAGAGTCACGTCATACAGCATGGAATCTAGCCTTCAGCCGAACCCGTCCATGTCAACCAAGATCCTCTGTTAAAGGTGGTCCCATTTCCCCCCATATATATCCCTCTAAATAATTCCTATCCATGTACCCATCCAAGTGTATTTTACATGTTGTTATTGCGTCTGCCTCAACTACCTCTGGCAGCTCTTTCCATATACCCACCACCCTGTGTGAAAAAGATGCCCGTCAGGTTCCTATTAAAACTTTCCCCCCGATCTTAACCCTATGCCCTCTGGTCCAAACCAACCAACTGACTAATCCCATTTGTCTGGATTTGCCCCATATCCCTCTCAACACTTCCTTTCCATTTGTCTGTCCAATATCTTTTCAATTGTATCTGCTTTGATAACTTCCTCTGGCAGCTCATTCCAGATACGGACCACTCTCTGAGTGAAAAAGTTGCTCCCGCTCTTAAATCTCTGTCCTCTTACCTTAAGCCTGTACCCTCTAGGGTAAGAATCCTTCACCTTGGGAATAAGATTGTGAGTGTTCACTTTATCCATGCCCCTCATGATATTGTACACCTTAATAAGCTCAGTCTGAAGAACAATCCTGACTTGAAACATTGATTCTCCATTCCTTCCCCAGATGCTGACTGACCCACTAGGTTACTCCAGAACTTTGTGTTTTATTCAAGATTCCAACATTCCCAGTTTCTTGTCCATGTCAACCAACCGCAGCGTCCTATGTTCCAAAGAAAAAGTCCCAGCCTATAAAAGACGAAATTGCGGAGCATTTGGATAGCGGTAACAGGATCGTTCCGAGTCAGCATGGATTTACGAAGGGGAAATCATGCTTGACTAATCTTCTGGAATTTTTTGAGGATGTAACTAGGAAAATGGACAGGGGAGAGCTGGTGGATGTAGTGTACCTTGACTTTCAGAAAGCCTTCGACAAGGTCCCACATAGGAGATTAGTGTGCAAAATTAGAGCACATGGTATTGGGGGTAGGGTACTGACATGGATAGAAAATTGGTTGGCAGACAGAAAGCAAAGAGTGGGGATAAATGGGTTCCTCTCAGAATGGCAGGCAGTGACTAGTGGGGTACCGCAAGGCTCGGTACTGGGACCGCAGCTATTTACAATATACATTAATGACTTGGATGAAGGGATTAAAAGTAACATTAGCAAAATCGCCGATGACACAAAGCTGGGGGGCAGTGTGAACTGTGAGGAAGATGCTATGAGGTTTCTAGGTGACTTGGACAGGCTGTGTGAGTGGGCAGATGCATGGCAGATGCAGTTTAATGTGGATAAGTGTGAGGTTATCCACTTTGGTGGTAAGAATAGGAAGGCAGATTATTATCTGAATGGTGTCAAGTTAGGAAAAGGGGATGTACAACAAGATCTGGGTATCCTAGTGCATCAGTCAGGGGGTATGGGGAGAAGGCAGGAACGGGGTACTGATTGAGAATGATCAGCCATGATCACATTGAATGGCGGTGCTGGCTCGAAGGGCCAAATGGCCTACTACTGCACCTATTGTCTATTGTCACTGAAAGGAAGCATGCAGGTACAGCAGGCAGTGAAGAAAACCAATGGAATGGTGGCCTTCATAACAAGAGGAGTTGAGTATAGGAGCAAAGAGGTCCTTCTACAGTTGTACAGAGCCCTAGTGAGACCGCACCTGTGTAGTTTTGGTCTCCAAATTTGAGGAAGGATATTCTTGCTATTGAAGGCGTGCAGCGTAGGTTTACTAGGTTAATTCCCAGAATGGCGGGACTGTCGTATGTTGAAAAACTGGAGCGACTAGGCTTATATACACTTTAGAAGGATGAGAGGGGATCTTATTGAAACATATAAGATTATTAAGGGGTTGGACACGTTAGAGGCAGGAAACATGTTCCCAATGTTGGGGGAGTCCAGAATAAGGGGCCACAGTTTAAGAATAAGGGGTAGGCCATTTAGAACAGAGATGAGGAAGATCTTTTTCAGTCAGAGAGTTGTAAATCTGTGGAATTCTCTGCCTCAGAAGGCAGTGGAGGCCAGTTCTCTTAATGCTTTCAAGAGAGAGCTAGATAGAGCTCAAGGATAGCAGAGTCAGGGGGTATGGGGAGAAGGCAGGAACGGGGTACTGATTGAGAATGATCAGCCATGATCACATTGAATGGTGGTGCTGGCTCGAAGGGCCGAATGGCCTACTCCTGCACCTATTGTCTATTGTCAATCCAACTGCTCCCTACGACTCAAGCCTGCAAGCTCAGGCAATAGACGATAATAGGTGCAGGAGTAGGCCATTCAGCCCTTCGAACCAACACCGCCATTCACCGTGATCATGGCTGATCATCCACAATCAGCACCCCGTTCATGCCATTTCCCCATATCCCTTGACTCAGCTATCATTAAGAGATCAGGTAACATCCTGGTGAATCTTCTCTGCACCCATTCCAGCTTGATAACATCCTTCCTGTAGCTGGGAGACCAGAATTGCACAGAGTGCTCCAAGTGTGGTCTCACCAACGACTTGTACAGGCTTCTACTTTTCAGGCTACTTTTTAACAAAAGGAGGTCACCGGTCATTCTCCATTCGAAATACAACACCCAAACCATGACATTTATCTTCTGAACAAAGACCCCAATCCTCTTCATGACCTAAAGCCGATCCGAGACACTCTTTAATGATGCATCTCCCAATGTTATAGTGTCACACAAAGGGAGACAACAACCTCTAGTTACAAATGGAGACACAAGCAACTACAGATTCTGGAATCGTGAGCAAAACATAAAGTGCAGGAGGAACTCAATGGGCCAGGCAGCATCTGTGGAGGGAATGGACAGACATCGTTTCAGGTTGGGACCCATTTTCAGACTGACTGGAGTAGGGGATCAGGATCCTTGGTGTCTGTTCATTCCCTCGCAGGATGCTGCCTGACCCGCTGAGTTCCTCCAGCATTTTGATTTTTATTCTGGTTACAAATATGTTGGCTTCTGCAAAAGCTCACATTGAAGATCAGCAACTTGATCAGCAACCAGCTCCCTCTGATGTTGCTCAATACTGCACTCCAGTTATCAGTAACCTGGCTACTGCTGAACACATGCTTCTCCCATCAGACACTACTGATCACATTACATTTTGTGGTCTTTGTCCCCAGGCAGTAAAGATCATCACAGGCATAGATATTGGTTTATCATTGTCACGTGCACAGAGGTACAGTGACACTTTGTTTTGCATGTTATCCAATCAAATCAGATAATACTATACATAAATACAATCAAGTCTACCTAAAGAACAACAGCTAGAGCAAAGAAGAAGATATAGAAATATAGAGTGCAGAGTATAGGTCTCAATAGTAGAGCGTACCAGTTCCAGAGACAAAGTCCAATGTCCCCAGGTATCACAATTACTAAAAGGCAGTCATTCTCATCAGAGATCCTGGCCAAAGACAATCAGCCTTGGATATTGGGCCTCTCAGGACTGAGAAACAACCCAGCAGAGGCCAACAAGGTACCATCCCTGGAGCTCCCACACCTCACCCATCCCAGCTGTCCTGGCCCAAGACCAACCAAGCCAACCTCAAGACACAAGCATGCGAAGAGTTTGTGGGTTGAGAGAGATCCATCACACCCCACAGTGAACACAGTGAACCAGTGACCACACTCACTGCCCATCAGGCCCCACTGGACACAGTGAACCAGTGACCACACATTGTATTTACTACAAACCCCACACTGGACACAGTGAACCAGTGACCACACACTGTATGTACTCCAAACCCCACACTGGACACAGTGAACCAGTGACCACACACTGTATTTACTCCAAACCCCACACTGGACACAGTGAACCAGTGACCACATTGTATTTACTCCAAACCCCACCCTGGACACAGTGAACAAATGGCCACTCTCACTATGTGACCATTAAACCCCACATTGGACACAATGAACCAGTGTCCACATACTGTGTG
The DNA here is from genome assembly GCF_053455715.1 of Rhinoraja longicauda. Taxonomy (NCBI): domain Eukaryota; kingdom Metazoa; phylum Chordata; class Chondrichthyes; order Rajiformes; family Arhynchobatidae; genus Rhinoraja; species Rhinoraja longicauda. The sequence goes on from NC_135956.1 coordinate 67,279,383, forward strand.
ACCATCAAACCCCACACTGGACACGGTGAACCAGTGACCACAAACACTACAAATCTGTGTCCACTACAAATCTTGGTCTCCCATTACTGCAGAATAAATCCTATCTAACCCTCCATTCATCAACTGTGAACCTGAACCAGTTACCATTGGAAACCTCCGACTCCCTCTCTCTGAGAGCACGTTTAGTCAGGAAACTGCTCCTTACTGAACAGCACAGCTGCTGACCTGCCTGTTCCAGCTCACAGCTTCCGATCATCACAGTTCCGTCCCCAAGACCCTCAGGTCTCCCACCATCAGAGCGGTTGCAACTTCAAACCATCCCTGCAAAACTTTCACTTATTGAAGTGGCCTCAATTAAATGAATAAATCAGGACAATTTCAAGCTCCACTTTTGATTCATCTGGTCTTATACACAGTCAGCAGCCCCAAAGTAATTGTTCAACAAATGCAACCACAAAAAACTCTTGGCAACAGCGACTAACCTGTTGAAGAAACGATCAGAGATTGACGACACACAGGGGGTCACACAAAATCAGCATCAAAAGACTTGGGTTTGTTGGAAGGAGCGGACAGGAAGGAGTGTTCGACTGAGCTCAGCGAAGGCAGCCACAGAATATCAGAGAAATTAGAGCAAGTGGGAACTGAAAGCTGTGCCAAATATTCAAATTCCTGCAACTTAACATGATGATTAAATTAACATTACTGCACCCACATTCTCACATGACTCGTTCAAAGAATTACTCAGACATACCAGAGACGAGCGAGCATGTTACAGAGATCGGAGCACCAAAACCCTCGGGAAACAGGCATTCGACCATGGAAACCATAGACAAGTGAATGGTAGGGTGCTTCCAACACGGCAGCCCCCACCCCTTCACACCGCTCCCACTCCTCATGCTCCTCACACAGTTGTATAGTTGCACAGCATGGAAATAGGCCATCCGGCCACCAGGTCCATGCCAACCAGCATACACCCGCCGTATTAATCCCATCTCCCAACACTTGGCTTGTAGCCTTCTGTACATCGGCAGTTCAAATGGTTGTGTAGACATCTCATATATGCTTCCTGCTGTGCATTACAAGCACTCGCCACTATCCGTGAAGGAGGACCCGCTCAGATACCTTCCAAATCTCTTTCCCCTTACCTTAAATCTACGTCATACAGCATGGAAACAGGCCATTTGATCCAGTTTGACCATGCCAACCAAGATGCTCCATCTAAGCTAATCCCATTTGCCTTAATTTGGCCCATATCCCTCCGCACCTTTCAAATCCATTTACTTGTCTATGTGTCTTTTAAATATTGTTATTGTATCTGCCTAAACTACCTCCTCTGGCAGCTCGTTACACATACCCTCGGAATGAAAAAGTTGCCCCTCCGGTTCCTATTAAATCTTTCCCCTAAAATGTGTAGGACACTTATTTTTAACACAGAGGGTGGTGGAACGTGCTGCCAGGGGTGGTGGTGGAAGCGAGTAGGATAGTGGCATTTAAGAGGCTTCTAGATTGGCACACAGATGCAGGTAGATAAGATTAGTTTATCTTGGCATCATGCTCAGTACAGATATTGTAGGCCGAAGAGTCTGTTCCTGTGCTTTACAGTTCTATGTTTAATGGCCTGGAGAGAACCAGTGGGAGAAATGTCGGTCAGCACTTCACTGAAGGAAAAGGAGTGGAGATTGTCCCAGCTCCCACCACCAACAGCAGAAGCAGCAGTGTCACCTCAATACAGGAGTTGGGGATGTTTTGGGACGGGGGGTCAATTACTTTAGTTTACAGACACGCCATGGAAACAGGCTCTCCACCCCTCATAGACGCCGAGCACCGATCACTCCAATAACTAGTTCTATGTTATCCCACTTTGGCATCCACTCCCAACACACTAGGGACAATTTAGAAGAGGCCAATTAACCCTACAAACCCGCACGTCTTTGGGATGTGGGAGGAAACCGGAACACCCGGAAGAAATACTCGCGGTCACAAAGACAACGTGCAATCTCCACCCAGACAGCACCCAAGGTCAGGATTGAACCGTGTCTCTGGCACTGTGAGGCAGCAGCTCAACAAGACATGAAGTGCATCAAGAGCAGCAACTGACCATGCAGCGCTCCCTCAGCACCGACCCTCCCACAGAGCTGTCACTCCACCTCCCCATCCGCTTCTGTGCTTGCTATTGGCTATTCAGAGCTTGGATCCAGCGGTCTAGAACAAATGTGAATAATAAAAGAATAACATTGCTAAAACAAAAACAAAGCGGCTTACCCTCAGTACCACGCCTCCTTGGCTTGGATGGAGTGGATGTGGAGAGGATGTTTCCAATAGTGGGAGAGTCTAGAACCAGAGGTCATAGCCTCAGATGTTCCTTTAAGAAAATATAGGAAAATTTCTTTACTCAGAGGGTGGCGAGTCTATGGATTTTTTTGCCATGGAAGGCTGTGGAGGCCGTCAATAATATTTTTAAGACAGAGATAGATAGATTCTTGAGTAGTGCTGGTGTCAAGGGTTGTGGGGAGAAGGTAGGAGAATGGGGTTAGGAGGGAGAGATAGATCACCCATGATTGAATGGTGGAGTAGACCTGATGGGCCGAATCTGCTCCCGTCACTTATGACCTCCCACAATGCGACGCTCCCTCAGTACCGCAACTCCCACAGTGCGACACTCCCTCAGTTTCACCCCTCCAACAGAGTAGCATCCACAATACTCAGTCGGCAGAGATTACACCCTCCAACCAAAAGGCCTGCAGCCTGAACACTACTGTTCTGGTCAAATGCATGGCCAGAGGAGACCAAACGTTGCTAACTCCACTGACCAATGAACTAAGCCCACAGTAAGGTGACTCATTGTTTTCGCACACAGTGTTCCCGAAAGGTAAACTTCTATTTGGACGCAGAACAGAAAAACATTCATCAAGTGGTAATTATAATTATTTCTATTTATATGGAGCCTTTAAGTGGACGAAAAATTCCAGAGCACTTTGAAGGAGTGTCACTGGAACATGCTGAGTCGCTTGAGATACTGGAGCAGATGACCAAAAGCTTAGTCCAGGGGGAGATGTGAATCTGCCCAAAAGGGGCAAAGAGAGATTGAGGATCAATGAGCTTCAGGCCGGGTGTTAAGACAGTTTAGAGTGTTTAATTTGTCATGTGTACTGGCAACAGGACAATGAAATTCTCACTTACTGCTGCTTCACAGACCCATTAATGCAATAACACACAGATAAATATACAATAATGAATATTACAATAAATTCATAATCCGTAATAGTAGGTGACCAGACCATAATTGTGTAAAACCAAAGTCCAAAACCAACGTTCATAGAAGATTGTTGAAGGAGGGGCCGGGACATCTTTTAGACTATACATTAGAGATACAGCGTGAAAACAAGCCCATCGGCCCATCGAGTCCGCTCCAATCAGTGATCACCCCATACAATAGCACTATCCTACACACTAGGGATAATTTTTATTTTTTTTACCAAAGTCAATTAACCTGCAAACCTGTACATCTTTGGAGTGTGGGAGGAAAGCACACTCCAGCGAGCACCTAGATAAAACTCACACGGACATACAAACTCCATACACACAGCACCTATAGTTATATTGAACTCGAATCTTTGGCGCTGCAAGGCAGCCAATCTACCGCTCCGCCTCTCCGCGGCCCTTTGCTTTAGAGTGTGGCAGTTTGAGGGGTGACCTTATTGAGGTGTACAAAATCATGAGGGACATGGATAACACACTCACAGTCTTTTTCCCAGGGTAGAGGATTCTAAAAGTAGAGGGTATAGGCTTAAGGTGAGGGGGGAGAGGTTTAAGAGTGACCTCAGGGGCAACTTATTCACTGAGAGGGCAGTCTGTATCTGGAACAATCTACCAGAGGAAGCCAGAGAAGTGGATACAATTACAACTTTAAAAAAGTCATATGGACAGATAAGTCCAGAGGGATATCGGCCAAATGCAGGCAAATGGGATTAGCCCAATATGTCAACTTCATCAGCATGGATAATGTGGGCTGAAGGGCCTGTTTCCCTGCTGAACAGCTCTGTGTCTCTGTGACATCAAAAACAAACACAATGGTGATGGTGAACAGGAAGCTGAGGGTGCACACTCCTAATGATTTACTGAGGCAGCAGCACATCATCAGACCACACGGATAAAGGGACCGCTGCCCTGTTGAAAGGGGAATACCGAGTGAGTGCTACATTGCCAAAGGGTACTGGACTGATGGGAGGAATGGTCTTCTGAATAAGGCTGTGAATCAATGCCGTCTCCCCTCTTGGGCAGATGAAAAAATTCCTTGGCAGAATTGCATAAAACTAGGAGAACATCTGAGCATCTCAACCAATGTTTGTCCCTCTGCCAAAAGTACTTTTCAACTAAAACAGATTAACCATTCATGAATCCTTGAACTTGCTTCCACTGATCTTTTATCAAAGGGATGGCTGTGAGCAGACATATTAATCCCGCCCATTCTGGGCCCGATTAAAACTCAAGGGTTTAAGGATTAGTGTCATAATCCATCAGATCTCAGAAGCACAATGTTGCTGAAATTGGAAATTCCACTTCAGAGCCAGACCAGTGCAAAATTCTTTCCTGGCTTTTCAAACTGATGTTCAGGGACGTTGGAAGGAGATTTCCATTCATCTGGAGCCAGGAACATAGAGTCTGGTCACCCAAGTCTAGGGCATGCCTCACTCCATAAGCATACCCCCATACTTCGGTGCTGCAGTGCTGGCTCGAAGGGCCGAATGGCCTACTCCTGTCTATTGTCTTCCCAAACAGGCATAGGAAGTATAGTGTTCATGCTATACATGCAAGGAGTTTTGATTCCATATGCCAATGAAAATAAAATTGCTGCTGTATAAAATTACGTACAAATCATATCCCTTAACTTAAGTGTAATAAATATTGATTTCTCTAATTTCAAGTAACCCAACATTCGCTCCCTCCCTTCCTCCCTCCCCCACCCTCGTCTTCCTACTACTTCCACTTTTTGCCTCTTTGTATCCCTTCTTTATCACCTCTTCACCAGGCAACAATGGGCCACTATGGGATTCACCCTTCCTTGGTCATCTGTTGCCAGTCCTGCTTTCTTCTGCCATTTTCTTATCTCCAGTTCCCCCCCCCCCCCACCCCCCCCGTCCAGTCTGAAGAAGGGTCACGTGTATGTCCATGTTTCACTTCTAATGTTTCCAGTCTGATATGTTATTGGTCTTAAACACCCAGCTCTCTCTCTCTCTCTCTCTCTCTCTCTCTCTCTCTCTCTCTCTCTCTCTCTCTCTCCACAATCCCAGCATTTTCTGTGCTGTTTTTGTGCTGTGCCAGTGGTTGTAACTGAGCTGTTCCCAGCATTTTCTGTGCTGTTTTTGTGCTGTGCCAGTGGTTGTAACTGAGCTGTTGTCCAGAGGCACAGATTCTTTCCTCAGTGATACAAGTCCCAACCCCACCACAGAACCTGGGGGGGGGGGGGGGGGTTCAAAGTCCTCAGCAAAGGGAAGCTGCGGTCTTTACCTGGCCTATGTACAATTCCATCTGTAGGGAAGGAGCAATATGGAGAATTGTCCCTTCATACACACAGGAGTGTTATTGTGTTTACGGGCCCGTAAAACTATAGCTAGGCGGAATGTTATTGTTCTGTTGCCAGTAAATCTGAATTAAAGAGAATGAGGGAGGACCTCATTGAAGCATACAGAATAGTGAAAGGCTTGGATAGAGTGGATGTGGAGAAGATGTTTCCACTATTGGGAGAGTCTAAGACTAGAGGTCATAGCCTCAGAATTAAAGGACGTTCTTTTAGGAAGATGAGGGGAAATCTCTTTAGTCAGAGGGTGGTGAATCTGTGGAATTATTTGCCACAGAAGGTTGTGGAGGCCAAGTTAGTGGATATTTTTTATGGCAGAGATAGATAGATTTTGGATTAGTACGGGTGTCAGAGGTTATGGGGAGAAGGTAGGAGAATGGGGCTCGAAGGGAGAGATAGATCAGCCATGATTGAATGGCGTAGTAGACGATGGGCTGAATGGCCTAATTCTACTCCTATTCCTTATGACCTTAAACATTCATGATTTTTGAGAATGGGGATCACAGAAAAGCTGCAACTGGAAACATGGAAGTGAATTGGGGAACAAGACTTAAGGTGGAAATCGGCCTATATCTAACAGAGAGGTGGAGGAGCCTGAGAGGGCTGACTGGTGCTTCCTGTTGCTAATGTTCAGAAAGCTGTGGAGAGACTTCTGTTGTGAGTGCCAAGAGACGTCAAAAGCAGTCAGTCTGTGCAGCCGACCCTGGAGGTCCACAGTCAGATACTGGCGCCCCCAACCTCCAGGCTAATCTCAGTACAGATAGCCTGCTGAAAATCAGGACGTTGCCTGCAGAGAGGTGAACATGCTCTGCTCCGAACTCAGTGCTAGAACAGTCCGCACACACTGAGAGAGGGAGCATTCTCATCCCGATCACTCCCTCTTCTCCCCTCCCTTTTTTTTTTTAAATCAAAAAATACTTTATTCAAGAAATAAATATATACAAACCATGTTCCTTCCAAAACTCCATCCGACATTCTCCCCTCCCCCATCAGGCAAGAGGAACAGAAGTGTGAAAACGCATAGCTTCACATTTTCCTCCCAGCTGTTATCAGGCAACAGAACCATCCTTTCACCAACTAGACTGTGGTCCTGAGCTACCATCTACCTCATTAAACATAGTCGGAGGGTGTCCAATCAGACTTTACTGGACGTTATCTTGTACTAAATGTTATTCCCTTTATCCTGTATCTGTGTACTGTGGACGACTTGATTGTAATCATGTATAGTATTTCCGCTGACCGGATAGAATGCAACAAATAAAGCTTTTCACTGTACCTTCGTACACGTGACAATAAACTAAACTTAGAACAGTATGGCACCAAGGCAGACCCTTCGGCCCACAATGACCATTCTGAACACAATACCAAATTAAACTACTCCCTTCTGCCTGCAACTCATCCAATGTTCAGATTGTCTACCCTATCTCTGCCTCTCATAATTTTATATACTTCTATCAGGACTCCCCTCAGCTTCTGACCCTCCAGAGAAAATAATCCAAGTTTGTCCAACCTCCCCTTCTCACTAATACCCTCCAATTGTAGCATCCTGGTGAACCTCTTCCTTACCTTCTCCAAAGCTTCCATATCCTTCCTGTAATGGGACAACCAGAAATGCATGCAATATTCCAAATGCAGCCACTCCAAAATCTTATAACGATGCAGTAGAACGTTTTGACTCAATAACCGATGAAGGCAAACATACCATATGTTTACTTTACCACTCTATCTGGTTTGGTGTTGTTACTTTTACTCTGCTGTTCTGATGGGCCTAATTTAATTGAATTGATTGAAAGATGCAGCATGGAAACAGACCCTTCGGCCAATTGAGTCCATGCTGACTGTCGATCACTCGTTTACATTAGTTCTATGTTATCCCACTTTTGCATCCACTCCAAACACACAGGGCAATTTACAGAGACCAATTAACCTACAAACTCGAATCTCTATGGGATGTGGGCAGAAATCGGAGCACCTGGAGAACATGCAAATTTCACACAGACAGTCACCGAGGCTAGGAATGAACCCAGGTCTCTGGTGCTGAGACAGCAACACTACCAGCTGCATTAAATGGGGGAGACCTGACAGTAGATCCTATACAGTAGATCCCCTGAGGTCAAATCATACTATAGATGAGTACAAATAAGCCATACACAAGAACAATGGGTACTGCGAGGAGAAAAATGCCAGAATACAGAATATAGTGTTACAGCACTACAGTCACAGGGAAAGTTCTCCCTGTGACCTGCTGGGTTTTCTCTGGGTGCTCCGGTTTCCTCCCACACTCCAAAGACGTGCAGGTTTGAAGGTTAATTGGCTTGGTAAAATTGCTAAATCATCACTAGTGTGTGGGATAGTGTTAGTGTGCGGGGATCGCTGGTCGGTGGGCCGAAGAGCCTGTTTCTGCATTGTATCTCTAAGCTAGACTAAACTAAGGACAGGGGAGAATGAGATGCCCAGGGAAGGTCAATTCATCAAAGAGCAAGAAACGAAATGGAGATAAAAGCACATTAAAGACAGAGATTAGGGAAATATGCCGCATGGATTAGCGCGCGGCCTCCAGTTGAGTGAAAGATCTCCACGCTCTATCTGCCTTTATTTTCTCGGATGATGTTTTGCAGTTATGGCGATCTGCGGTTGCCATAACAACCAGGTGTTATGTTCATCCATTTCAGAGACAACCAAATCCATGAGAGTGAGAGACCAGGGAGTGTGTGGAGCCCAGACCAGGCTGCTGCCAGGCTGCCAGTGACCCTGTCCAGTTTATCCAATAGTTATTTTCCCCGTGCCGAGCAGGGATCCCTTAATGGCACAGAGCACTTGGCGCTATCTGAACTCACAACCCCTGGGTTCCATGTTCAGTTCCAGAGACACTACAGTCCAGACGGAATACTATTATACGGAATGGAGGGACAGGGATGTCTCTCCCAGACACAATCCCAGCTCAAAGCAACAGCGGCAGAGCGCCGGGTTCGATCCTGACCTCGCGTGCTGTTTGTGTGCACGTTCTCCCTGTGACAGTGTGGGTTTCCTCCGGGTACTCCGGTTTCCTCCCACACTCCAAAGATGTGTGTGTTTGTAGGTTAATTGGCCCTCTATAAATTGTCCCTAGTGTGTTGGGTGCGGATCCAAAGTGAGATAACATAGAACTAGTGTGTGCAGGTGATTGATGGCATGGACACCCTGGGCTAAAGGGCCTGTTTCTATACTGTACCATTAACCAAAAAAACTAAAAGTTAAAAAAATTATAATTTCAGTTAACTTCCTATATGCTAATGTGTTTTGCAAAAAGCAACTCCGTTTATTTTTACTGGATTTATTTATCATCTCACAGGAATTTTTACCTCATTCCATTCCTCAGATGGAATGAGATGAGGGAGGCAGGTGGAAGAGGTGAGTAAATGGAAAAGAAAACTCTGTGGACAAACGAGTATGTGTGTGTGTCCGCCAGGGTGGGAATTTCCTGAAACTGGAAAACTCACACCATTGTTCCTCTGATTGGCATTTGGCCTCTCTGTAGCAACAAAAAAGGCCAAGGATCCAAGGATAGGCGGGTTGGTGTGAGGGTGGGAAGGAGAGCTAAAAAGCTCGAGATGTCTCTTGCCAACTCACCTTTGGGTTGGTAAGCTACAGGCAGAATGTGAGGTGTTTTTCTAGTTTGCGAAGGTGGTTCACATTGTGATATCAGGACCTTCGAGGAGCCGTCATGGGGCGCTCAACGATGGTTACACATTTAGAAGTCCTGATTTCTGCTGGTCGGCGAGACCACTCCTGCCCGCCGTACGATCAAGCAGCCTTGTCAGCCTTCAACCAATCAGTCATTCAATGACCACGGGCGGCACAATGGCGCAGCAGTAGAACAACAACAAACTTTGTGATCTCAACCTTGACAGCTCTGATAGATCCTCACATAGTCTGTCTTTCAGGGGAGGCAGTTTCAGGCTCCTCCACTCCTGTGGTATGCCCTGTGGTATGTCCTCTGTAGCTAAACATCTTGCCCCTAGATCTTCAAACAGCCCAGCCCTTAAAATAGATGAAAGTGCTGGTAAAGGCTTCAGCTCTCAAGCACCACAAACACATCCGAAACTCTCAGCCAGGGATTATGAATGTGAAATTCTAAACCCCCTCAGATCTTCCCATTGTAAATCACAGAACCCATAATCCTCCGTCGTAAAACACGACCATCCCTACCACAGTAAACTAGCGCTCAATCTGCTAGTTAATGCATGCATGTGTGCTTTCCCTCATCCAACAATGAACCATTGTACATTTTCTTGATCATCGCCCGCTTTCATCTGTTCTTTTTGCACCTTACATGTTCTTTGTACCCTTCCGTAACCCGTTTCTCGCTCTCCTGACTCTCAGTCTGAAGAGGGTCTCTAACTGAAACATCACCCATTCCTTCTCTCCAGAGGCTGCCGGTCCTGCTAAGTTACTCCAACATTTTTATGTCTAGCTTCTGTGCAGAGAAAGTATTTGAGAGGCTCCAGCCTCCTTTTCTCCAAATCTATTGTCAAGTCCAAATCCAAAGACAAAGCATTAACAGTTTCCACTCCCAAAACATTCAACTCCACAAAAACATCCGCACCTGTCCCTCAAATCCCCACAGCACCCTACGCAACATGACTCCACATATTTCCCTCAATACCACACAACATCACTCCTTAGCAGTCCCTCAATACCCCACAACATCACTCCTTAGCAGTCCCTCAATACCCCACAACATCACTCCTTCGTGGTCCTTCAATTCCCCACACATCACTCCGCACCTCTCCCTAAATACTCCACAACATCACTCTGCATCGGTCACTCAGCTCCACCCAAAGTTACCCGTCCCCCCGCTCCCACAACTCCATTCAAGTCATTCTGCACCAGTCATTCATTGTCCCAAAACTTCACTCTGCACAAATCCCTCAACTTCACAACATCCCTCCATACCCGGGGCAAATTCACGTGGTCAGAAGGACAATGTGCAATTGCCACACAGCCAACACCCGAGGTTGGGGTTGAACCAGGCAGAGCTGTGGTAGCAGCTCTACTGCCTGTTCATCAGTCTGTCACTGTCATGTGATGACTGACTGGAATTGAAACTGATTACACTCCCTTTTGTTGGTTTAGTAAATCCTGCCTACCTCCAGTTCACCTCTCACATCTTCTGTTAATTCCCACTTGTGTATCCATCACACAGGAGAACATTGAAGTACGTACAGGTAATCAAGGGGTTATTGATCCTTTCCCAACAGCATCTGACAAGTGACTAATTTCAGCAACAAGCTAGTTGTAACATGTATTTAGCTGCCGAGGCATATGAATACTGAAAATAAACTCCACATCAATTCATGAATGTCAGGTCACAATCACAAGATTTATTTCGAGTCATAGAGCTGTACAGCATGGAAACAGGCCTGTTGACCCACCTTATCCATGGCAACCAAGTTGGCATATTGGGTTAGTCCCATTTGCCTGTATTTGGTCCACAGCTCTGTGAAGGCTTCCTATCCATATTTCTAGGAAGTAAGTGTCCAACAAATCACCAAACACATCGTGAAACTCTGACATGTCCTCCACCCCCAGTCCCCAGACCTACAACCCCAGTTTTAAAAGTAGGTTTGGAAATTGGGACCATCCCTTAGCTGATGAAAGGACCGTTCAGTAGTCTGATAATAGTGTGGAAGAAGCAGTTCCTGAATCTTGTGGTACGTACTTTCAAGCTTTTGTATCTTCTGTCCAAAGGGAGTGGGGAGAAGATGGAATGACGGGATGCGAGTGGACCTTGATTATGTTGGCTGCTTTCTTTAGGCAGCGTGAAGCCTAGATTGAGTTGATTGTGGGGAGTCCGGTCCGTGTGATGGACTGGGCTACATCCACAACTCTCTGCAATTATTTTACAATCTTGGGCAGAGTTGTTACCAAACCAACCTGAGCCGCTTTCCGACGGGAAGATGCTCCCAATATTTTGAAAGCGGTGGTGATAGAGAGAATGGATGCACTGGTTAACATCTTCTAAATAGATTCTAGAATGGCTCCCATAACTTGAAAAGTAACAAAAGAAGCCTGCTATTTAACAGAGAGGAGGGAGAGAGAAATCAGCCAACTACAGTAGCTGACAGTAGCAGCCCGGAAAATGCCGAAATCTATTATTAAGGAAGTGGTAACAGGGCACTTACAAAATAATAATAGGATTGGACAGAGTCAACATGGATGTACGAAAGCAAAATCATATGGGGTTGTGTAACAAGCGGACCAGATATGGTGCAACGAGGGATGTGGTAAACTGGAAATTCAGAAGGTTTAAGTAAGGTGCCACATGAGGTTACTAAACAAAATTAAAGCACACAGAGTGAAGCTAAACCTTAGCGTGGTTGAAGGGATACCAACAAACAGGAAACGGAGTGAGAAATAAATGGGTTATTTTTGGGTTGCCAATGTCGTAGTATATGGCAGGGGGTTGGTCACAGCTGCTCATAATGCATCTACTTCCTCAGAGGGATAAGCAAATTCAGTATGTCTCCCACAACTCTTACCAACTTCTACAAATGTATCATAGAGTCTGATTGGGATGCATCACAGCTTGGTTTGGCAACAGCTCTGCCATGAACCACAAGAAATTGCAGAGTTGTGGATGTCACATAATCCATCATAATAATGGGTCAGTCATTCACACAGCGATAGACTCAAGAGCACCAAAACAGGTTCTTTGGGCCCAAATCTTCCATGCTGATTCAACAACAGAAATCACTAGCTGGGAAGTCAGTGGAGAATCAGTCGGTGAGCACATCAGGCTGAATAGCAACGGCGGTTTGAAAGTGAAGGGAGTGGAAGGTATGGTCTTTAGTGCAGGGAACGGGGTCAGCCATGATGCCACTGAATATCACGACAGGCTCATTGAGACAGAGAGCCTGCTCCTGCTCCTATTTCTGCTTGATCTGAAGTTTACATTTTGTTTTCCGATCCCCGTACAGCCTCACTGCCTACTTCCATAATCTCTACGCGACTGAACACTCGATCCTCTCAGCCATCGACCCAGCACTGGCCTCCCCCACAATCCTCTCCGCAGATTATAATCACTCAATTTAACGACTGTTGCTGAGGTGCTGCGCTCAGGAGTTACCTTCCTAAACCTGGCCACCTCTCCTTCCTTCCTCCCTCCTTAAATCGTACCTCTTCAGCCAAGCTCTTAATCACCTTCCCGGGGTTACCTGGTGCAGCTCAGAGTGGAGGTCTGTTGGGTAACGTTCTATGGGACATCGTGGGCTGAAGCGTTTCTCCGATCAACAGTTTGTGTGCGTGGACGTTGCTGCTGTTGTTATTCTGCAGATACGTAACAACCTGCTCAAACAGCAACCCACATTCCTGGCTGCTCGGGTTTCACACCGTAGACTAAGGGCGAATAATCACTTTTCACAATGCTCTCTCCAGCACAAGGTGTTTGCTCAGACCTCTGTGCATTTTAGTGCCTGGACATGCTGACAGTGTGGATGGGATAAATCGACAATGATCTCTTTGAAGGAGGCACAAGAAACGACAAAAAAACAAAATGCTGGAAGAACTGAGCGGGTCAATTAGCAGGTATCACAAAATGCTGGAGTAACTCAGTGGGTCAGGCAGCATCTCAGGAGAGAAGGAATGGGTGACGTTTCGGGTCGAGACCCTTCTTCAGACTGAAGACAGGGTCAATTAGCAGGGTCTGAGGAAGTATCCCGGCCTGAAATATCATCTGTTCGTTCCCATCACAAACAATGCCTGATCCGTTTAGTTCCTCTGGCAGTTTGTTTTGATGGAGGCACTTCGAAACTCCCTCTAAAAATCTACCTCACACTTGAATATATTTGGTGATTCAGTCTCCACAGGTCTAGGGAAGAGAGTTCCAAAAATTCAAGACATTGAGAGAAGAAATTCCTCTCCACAGCCTTAAGCCGATGTTTAGTTTAGTTTAGTTTATTACTGCCACGTGTACCGAGGTACAGTGAAAAGCTTTTTTCTATCCAGTCAGCCGAAAGACTGTACATGATTCCAATCGAGCCATCCAGTGTACAGATACAGGATAAAGGGAATAACGTTCAATGCAAGATAAAGTCCAGTAAAGTCTGAATAAAGATAGTCCGAGGGTCTCCAATGAGGTAGCTCCGGACCGCTCTCTAGTTGGTGATAGTTGCCTGATGGGAAGAAACTGTCCCTGAATCTGGCGGTGTGCGTTTTCACATTTCTGTACCTCTTGCTTGAAGGGAGAGGAGAGAAAAGGGAGTGACCGGGGTGAGACTTGTCCTTCATTATGCTGGTGGCCTTTGACTGTGTCGCCAGATTCTAGATCCCACCCAGGCAGAGGAATCCCCATCTCAGCATTCACCATGTCAATTCCTCTCATCAGTTACTCCAGCACGTGTGCCTTTTTTGTAAACCAGCATCTGCAGTTCCTTTTATTCACAAAATGCTGGAGTAACTCAGCAGGTAAGGCAGCATCTCGGGAGAGAAGGAATGGGTGACGTTTCGGGTCGAGACCCTTCTTCAGACTGATGTCAGGGGGGCGGGACAAAGGAAGGATATAGGTGGAGACAGGAAGATAGAGGGAGATCTGGGAAGGGGGAGGGGAAGGGAGGGACAGAGGGACTATCTAAAGTTGGAGAAGTCGACGTTCATACCACTGGGCTGCAAACTGCCCAGGCGAAATATGAGGTGCTGTTCCTCCAATTTCCGGTGGGCCTCACTATGGCACTGGAGGAGGCCCATGACAGAAAGGTCAGACTGGGAATGGGAGGGGGAGTTGAAGTGCTCGGCCACCGGGAGATCAGTTTTGTTAATGCGGACCGAGCGCAGGTGTTCAGCGAAGCGATCGCCAAGCCTGCGCTTGGTTTCACCGATGTAAATGAGTTGACATCTAGAGCAGCGGATGCAATAGATGAGGTTGGAGGAGGTGCAGGTGAACCTTTGTCTCACCTGGAAAGACTGTTTGGGTCCTTGGATGGAGTTGAGGGGGGAGGTAAAGGGACAGGTGTTGTATCTCGTGCGGTTGCAGGGGAAAGTGCCCGGGGTTGGGGTGGTTTGGGTAGGAAGGGACGAGTGGACCAGGGAGTTACGGAGGGAACGATCTCTGCGGAACGCAGAGAGGAGAGGGGATGGGAAGATATGGCCAGTGGTGGGGTCCCGTTGTAGGTGACGGAAATGTTGGTGGATGATATGTTCGATCCGCTGGTTGGTGGGGTGGAAGGTGAGAACGAGGGGGATTCTGTCCTTGTTGCGAGTGGGGGAAGGTGGAGCAAGAGTGGAGCTGTGGGATGTAGAAGAGACCCTAGTGAGAGCCTCATCTATCAGAACGAGGACATCTCGGAAGCCCTAGTGTGAAACACCTCATCCCGGGCGCAGATGCGGCGTAGATGGAGGAATTGGGAGTAGGGGATAGACTTTTTGCAGGGGACCGGGTGGGAAGAAGTGTAGTCCAGATAGCTGTGCAAGTCAGTGGGTTTATAGTAAATGTCCGTCACTAGTCTGTCTCCTGTGATGGAGATGGTGAGGTCCAGAAACGGGAGGGAGATGTCGGAGATAGTCCAGGTATATTTAAGGGCAGGATGGAAATTGGAGGTGAAGTGTATGAAGTCAGTGAGTTCTGCATGGGTGCAAGAGGTAGCACCAATGCAGTCATCGATGTAGCAGAGGTAGAGTTCGGGGATGGGGCCAGTGTACGTCTGGAACAGGGATTGTTCGATGTACCCGACAAAGAGGCAGGCGTAGCTAGGGCCCATGCGAGTGCCCATAGCTACGCCTCTGGTTTGGAGGAAGTGGGAGGAGTCAAAGGAGAAGTTGTTGAGGGTAAGAACCAGCTCTGCTAGGCGGAGGAGAATGTTGGTCGATGGGGATTGGCTGGTTCTACGGTCGAGGAAGAAACGGAGGGCTTCGAGACCATCCTTGTGGGGGATGGAAGTGTAGAGTGACTGGACATCCATGGTGAAGATGAGGGAGTGGGGGCCTGGGAACCGGAAGTTATCGAGGAGATGGAGAGCGTGTGAGGTGTCTTGGACGTAGGTGGGGAGGGATTTAACCAGGGGGGATAGGATGGAGTCGAGGTAGGTAGAGATAAGTTCGGTGGGGCATGAGCAGGCAGAGACAATGGGTCTGCCGGGACAGTTCTGTTTGTGGATTTTGGGTAGGAGGTAGAATCGGGCAGTTCCTTGTTTGTACAACAATTCTATTTCTACTTGATTCTCCGTGATCTATGTGAGTGTTCTTATTCTGACGACAGGCGTCATGCTGTTCATGCCACAGTAGCTGCCCTGTGCAAATGTGCATGCATCCTTCATATAATGCAAATATTTACCAGCCACAACATTGACAGCACCAGCTTTGCTTTTCCCACCTGTCAACTCTACAAACCTGTACATAATTTTTGTTAAACTTTGTTCATTCACATAAAGAGCCTTTTCATTCAAGAGAAAGGATCCAGGATTTTTTCTAGGTTCCTGTTACTCCTACCAGAATGTTTCCTGGATTGGAGTATGTCAGCTAAAAGAGGTTGGACAAGGTTAAATTGTTTTCTCTGGAGTGTCAGGGGTGAGGGGAGACTTGCTAGAAGCATATAAAATGTTGAGAGGCATATGACAGTCAGACCATTATTCCCAGGATGGAAATGTCAGGCTAGAGGACATAGCTTTAATGTGAGGAAGGCAAAGTTTAAATCAGATGTGTGGTGAATTTCCTTACGCAGGAGTGATGAGTGCCTGGAGCACGCTGCCAGGGATAGTGTTGGAAGGAGATAAGATAATGGTGCTTAAGAAGCTTTTAGACAGGCGCACGTTTCTGCAGGAAATGGAGGGATATGGATCACGTGCAGGCAGATGAGATTAGTTTACCCTGGCATGTTCGGCACAGACACTTTGGGCCAAAGGGCCTGTTCCTATGCAGTATGATAATATGTTCTGTGCAGCCCTGCAAAGCTGGCTGTACCACAGCAAACATTTTAGACACTTCCAATGTCTAAGTAATCTTCTCAAAATACAACAGCCAGATCTATACATTCATCTATCCAGGTTTGGTGTAAATTCTCTACTACACAATTCCATCTCGCTGGGAATGAAGGCAAGCCAAAGGCAGGCAATGGGACTAGCTTAAATGGGGAATTTTGGTCGGCGTGGATGAAGAGCCTGTTTCCATGCTATATTGACTAAGTGTATGAATTGTTTTTTTGGTTTCATGATCTGTTAACTAATGTTGCAACCTTCCTCAAGTTAAGTATCTGTACTCGAGATCCTCAGGTGCCTCGATTTGCATGTTATCACACCTGTTGTTGGCCTCATTTTTTCTCCTAGAATATGACGCCTCACAGCCATCAGTAAGATATGCATTACATTTGCATTCTGTAAGCTGAATGTCTGAAGTATGCATTTTGTTGCAACCTTCTGTATCGAGCATGCAATGGCATTGATCACAAAGTGTACAATTGTATTTCCTTTTACCATATTTAAAATAAACATGAATATGAACAACTTGTCCATGGCACTTCTCTTTCTGGAATACTCCCTCCCACGATGTAATTCGGTAAATTACCCTTAACTTGCATGCTGCCCATTCTCCTCTCTCAAACTATGGTGGCACTGTTGGAACTGTGACAGAAGCCAATGGAAATTCAGGCCTCATCACAGTGTAACCAATGTGCAGGTTCACATGACCAAGAGCCAACATTTTCTTTATTCCAGATTGACCCCTTACAGCCTGTGGAGCAGAATCCTGCCAGAATTGAACCTGCACGGTAGCGCAGCGGTAGAGTTGCTGCTTTACAGCGAATGCAGCGCCGGAGACTCAGGTTCGATCCTGACTACGGGTGCTGCACTGTAAGGAGTTTGTACGTTCTCCCCGTGACCTGCGTGGGTTTTCTCCGAGATCTTCGGTTTCCTCCCACACTCCAAAGACGTACAGGTATGTAGGTTAATTGGCTGGGTAAATGTAAAAATTGTCCCTAGTGGGTGTAGGATAGTGTTAATGTGCGGGGATCGCTGGGCGGCACGGACTTGGAGGGCCGAAAAGGCCTGTTTCCGGCTGTATATATATGATATGATGATATGATATGATATGATAAGTACTGCCTTGAGAAGGCAGCCAATATCATCAAAGACCCACACCACCCTGGCCACGTACTCTTCTTGCTGCAACCATCGAGAAGAAGGTACAGAAGCCCGAGAACCGTGACCTCCAGGTTCAAGAACAGCTTCTTCCCAGCAAACATCAGGCTCTTGAACATTGCACAACTCTAACACCAATCCAACCTCAGTCAAACTTTCTTTTGTTTACTGTGGTGTATTTACCATTTGAGTTTTTGTGTTTTGGCAGCTGAGCCTTGCCGTAGTTCCGGGTATAAAGCATTGTGGGATACCTGTATTAGCTCTCTGGTGGTGTTGAAGTAAAGCGGCCATATGTTGTATGCTAACCCGTCTCACTCGTCGATTCTTATCATAATACACCACAGTTAAAGTTGGCGACGAGGATAAAACAAGCAGAAAATGCCTATCATAGGTTCCATAGGGGAGTTCGCCCCGAAGACGGAGTCTTGGTCGACGTATGTGGAACGTTTAGAGCAGTTTTTTGAGGCTAACGACATTGCAGAGGAGAAGCAAGTGGCTACTCTGTTAAGTGTGATGGGAGCATCTACATATGGTCTGTTAAGGAACCTGGTGCAGCCGCTGAAGCCAAAAGATAAGTTCTACGGCGACGTGAACATTTTAAAGACTCATTTTGAACCCAAGCCGTTGCTTATTGCGGAGAGATTCCGCTTTAACCGATGCAACCAGCGGGCGGACGAGTCTGTGACCAGTTACGTTGCGGAGCTGAAACAGTGTGCAGTTAACTGTGAGTTTGGAGCGACGTTGAACGAGACGCTTCGTGACCGTTTTGTCAGTGGGATTTGTAACGAGGCAAGCCAGCGTTGATTGTTGTCGGAGTCCAACCTGACTTTTGCACGGGCATTTGAAGTCGCCCTCAGCATGAAGACTGCGGAGAGAGACACGCAGCAGCTGTGGGGACACGAGGCGCGTCCGAACCAAGTGCATAAAGTGGATGCGCACACGGCTAAGCAAACGGGGAGGAACTGCCACAGATGTAACGGCAAAAATCACAGCCCACAGGTGTGTCGCTTTAAAGACGCAAAGTGTTACAACTGTGGTAAAACCGGGCATATTAAAAGAGCATGCAGAGGAAAAGTGGCGGCGGCACCGACACAGAGCAGATATAAACGACAGACTGATAAAAACACAAAGTATGTGGAGGCAGAAGAAATAGTGTTGCCCATGTTTTCATTAGTAAATGGCAAAAACTGTAAACAAGCATACAGGGCATGTTTTGTGGTTAATGGCAAAGAAGTCAAACTAGAAATTGACACCGGAGCTGCCGTGAGCATCATCTCAGAGGAGCTGTTTCAGACCACCTTTTTAAAGCAACCACTTGGGCTTGCTGAAGTCACACTGAAGACATACACAGGGGAGGTTATTCCTGTGTTGGGACAGTTTGAAGCCACTGTCAGCTATGAGAGTCAGAGTGAGCAGCTACCAATGATTGTGGTAAAGGGAGCAGGACCAGCTTTGTGTGGAAGGAACTGGTTAAAAAAAGCTCACCTTAAACTGGAAAGAAATTAAACATGCCAGTGACAAGTCTCATCAGGAAGACATAAAGCATATTAAGGAAATGCCTCACCTGACATCAATACAGGATGTACTGGAGTTACACTCTGAAGTGTTTAAAGATGAACTTGGCACTCTGCGTGATGTCAAAGCAACAATTCTGGTGGAACCAGGGGCCCGCCCAAAGTTTTGCAAAAGCCGCCCACTGCCATTTGCCATGAAAGCACGGGTGGAGGCTGAATTGGACCGACTGGAAAAGGCCAACATAATTACTCCAGTCAAACATAGTGAATGGGCAGCACCCGTTCTTCCTGTTGAAAAAAAGGACCATACCATTCGTCTGTGTGGAGATTACAAACTCACTGTAAACCAAGCTGCCACCACAGAGACTTATCCCTTGCTACGGATAGAGGAGCTGATGGCAACCCTCAGTGGAGGAACAGTGTTTTCAAAGATCGACCTCGCCTCAGCGTACCAGCAGGTACTTCTGGAGGATGAATAAAAAAAACTGTTGACCATTAACACACACCGAGGCTTATTTGTCTATAACAGACTGGCTTCTGGTGTGAGCGCAGCACCCTCCATCTTCCAAAGAATCATGGAGAACCTCATGAAAGATCTGGATGTAGTGGTGTATCTGGATGATCTCCTCATCACAGGAAAAACTGAACAAGAGCATCTGCAAAACCTGCATAAAGTGCTACAGAGACTGCAGGAGAGCGGACTGAGAGTCAGGGAGTCAAAGTGTGAGTTTGGAAAGAAACAAATCGAATACTTGGGTCATGTGTTAAACAGCCAGGGCATCCAGCCGTCACCGGAGAAAGTCAGAGCAATAAAGGATGCACCGGCCCCCACCTGTGTGAAAGAGCTGAGAGCTTTCTTGGGACTAGTGAATTATTATGGACGGTTCATGCCCAACCAAAGCACCGTGCTTGCTTCCCTGTACAGGTTGCTGAAAGACCAGGTGTCGTGGGAGTGGAAAAGTCGAGAGCAGAAAGCTTTTGACAAGTGCAAATCGCTGCTCAAAAGTGACAAGATCCTGGTGCACTATGACCAAAAGCTTCCTCTCACTCTGGCCTGTGACTCCTCAGCGTATGGCATTGGAGCTGTCATACAACACAAAATGCCTACAGGGGAGGAGCGCCCCATCGCCTTCTCATCACGCACATTATCCCCTGCTGAGAAGAAATATTCTCAGATTGAGAAAGAGGGACTGGCGCTCATTTTTGGTGTAAAGAAGTTTCACCAGTACCTGTGGGGGAGGAAATTCAAACTTGTGACTGATCACAAACCCCTGCTAACACTGTTTGGAGAACACAAAAGCCTGCCCACCATGGCTGCAGCTCGAATCCAAAGATGGGCAATGATTCTCTCTGCCTATGATTATCACATTGAGTACTGTGCTTCAGAGAAACATGGCAATGCAGATGGCCTCTCAAGAGTTCCGCTGCCTGACACAAACGACGCAGGGATCACAGCCGTCACTGACAGCGTATACACACTGTTAACTGAACATCTTGAGCAGGCTCCACTGAACGCAGACCAAGTGGCACATGCAACACGCACAGACAACGTGTTGTCAAAGGTGCTGAAATTTGTCATGGACGGCTGGCCTGCTGAAGTGGATGAGACTCTGAAAGCTTTCCACACGCGTAGATGTGAACTTTCAGTAGAGCGAGGATGTGTCCTGTGGGGCACCAGAGTGGTGATTCCTGAAAAATTGAGAAAAACTGTGTTAAAGGAGCTGCATTCTGGCCATCCAGGAATTGTGAAAATGAAAGCACTAACACGCAAGTACGTATGGTGGCCTAAAGTTGATGCAGAGGTGGAGCAAGTTTGCAGAGCATGCGAGTCATGTCAATTGGAGCAGAGGATGCCTCGTCAGGTGCCTTTGCATCCATGGGAATTTCCTGGCCAGAGCTGGAAAAGACTACACATAGACCTTGCTGGTCCATTTTTGGGACACACTTTCATGTTGGTAGTGGATGCTTACTCCAAGTGGTTGGAGGTGTTTAAAATGTCTAGCATCACATCACAAGCCACTATCACACGACTGAGAAGACTTCGCAGCTTATGGATTGCCGGAGCACATTGTCACAGATAATGGAACGCAGTTCACGTCAGAGGAGTTTAAAAACTTCATGCAGCAGAATGGAATCCTTCATTCTACAAGTGCTCCTGGTCACCCTGCCTCGAATGGCCTGGCAGAACGGTACATTCAGTCATTCAAGGGTGGAATGAAAAAGCTGACACACACCGCAATGGATGTGGAGGACAGGGTCTCCCTCTTTTTGATGCAGTATCGCACCACACCAAACTGCACTACTGGTCAGTCACCCGCTGACCTGTTTCTGAACAGACACGTGCGCACCCGTCTGGATTTCATCCGTCCGGACACAGCAGCCGCTGTTCGTAAAAAACAGTACAAGCAGAAGTTTCACCATGACCTCCGTGCAGCAGACAGGTGTTTCTCAGTGGCTGACCCAGTGCATTTATACAATACGGCTGGGGAGGACGCAAATGGATTCCTGGAGTCATAGTGGATCAAACAGGACCGGTGTCTTACAAAGTACAAGGAGGAGACACCGACATCACCTACAGGAGACATGGAGATCAGCTGAGATTCAGGGTCATGGGAGATGGACTGGATCAGGACACTGAAAACTCAACCACTGACACTTCTGCACCGAGCCAACCCGCACAGCCGGAGGACATGTCATCATGCAGCGAGCCAGGGACTGTGGACAGTACAGCTGCAGCGCCGCTGAGTCCACGCCGATCATCAAGGGGTCAGGAAGCCTCCAGACCGCTATGTCCCTTAAGCTTCATTAAAAAAAAAAAGGAAATGTTCGGCATGAAGGACTGTTTAGTTGTTTAAGTTGTTTTCATTAATATGAACACACAGATGGACTGAGACATGTTAAAACTACAAGAGGGTCTCTAGTGATAACAAGTAACTTTGCATAGTAGTAACTTTGAGAATGGTTATTGTCAGTAATAAGGCACTTGCTAATTTCAGTTATTTATGATTACCTTCATTTTAAAAAGGGGGTAATGTGGTGTATTTACCATTTGAGTTTTTGTGTTTTGGCAGCTGAGCCTTGCCGTAGTTCCGGGTATAAAGCATTGTGGGATACCTGTATTAGCTCTCTGGTGGTGTTGAAGTAAAGCGGCCATATGTTGTATGCTAACCCGTCTCACTCGTCGATTCTTATCATAATACACCACATTTACATTCTTCAGTTTTTACTTTTATAAATTCCCCTCCCTTACACCCTTCCTCCACCCTAGTCATTTACCCAGTTCCACAGTTCATGACATTGTATCCCTCTTCAGATCACACCTTCCCTAGCCAACAACGGACCTACTAGGGCTCCACCCTGCCTCAGGTCATTTATTGCCGGCCCTGAATGGTCCTGGTCTTTTCTCGCCTCCAGTTCTTCTCCCCCCACCTTTCAGTCTGAAGAAGGGTCCCAATGCAAAATATCACATACTTTTTCTCCAGAGATGCTACCCGACCCGCTGAGTTATCCGATCCGAAACATCACCTATTTTTTGTTCCCAGAGATGCTGCCTGAACCGCTGAGTTACTCCAGCACTTTGAGTTCTTCTTTGGTATAAACCAGCAATCTGCAGTTCCTTGTTTTTACATTCTGCCCATACATTATGGTCTGGTTACTGAGTATTATTGATTCTGAATTTATTTATTATTGCTGCCTATATATTTATCATTGACGATTAAAGACTCTTGACTCTGGAGTCTCTCCGACTGGCTCAGGATATATCAGGCATAAAGTACTTCCAGCGTTATTCCAACACAGTGCACCAAACCCAACAAAGGCAAAGACCAAACACAGAGAGTACAGCACCCTTCAACAATTCAAATGGATTCAAAAGCACAGCTCACCTCTAATTCATGAATTAGCTTAGAGTCCCACGCTGACACAAACCGTACTTCTGATTCCGTGCAAAGTGACGCAAACATACATCCCACGTGTCAACAGAGAAATGGTGGGCTTGATGAATTAGTGACTCCGTGATTTAATGCGAGTCTGCCCTGAAACACAGCATTAAAAGTCAGAATTAATGAAAATACTTCAGCGACAAGCACTAACTTCGACATCATGTGCCACAATGCAGTCATTAGATTGATACCAAAGCTTAAAGGATCATACATAAAGCCGTACAGCACGGAAACAGGCTCTTCAACCCACACTGCCCATGCTAACTAAGTTGGCAGGTTGCATTAGTTCTCTATACATGCAGTCAGCCTATAATGCTCAAAACCCTTCATATCCATTCGGATTATTCTCTGAGTACAATTGTTGCCCGTGAGGTCCATATTAAATCCTTGCCCGCTCACCTTAAGGATATGCCCTCTAGTTTTTGAATCATCTACTCTGGAACTTTATCCACATCCCTCATGATCTTGTACACATAAATAATGTCACCTCTCAGCCTACTACACTCCAAGAATAAAGTCCCAGCCTATCTGACTTCATGTTCATAAGTGATAGGAGCAGAAATAGGCCATTCGGCCCATCAAGTCTAATCCGCCATTCAATCATGGCTGATCTATCTTTCCATTTTTAACCTCATTTTCCTACCTTCCCCATAACCCCTGACACCCATACTGATCAATAATCTATTTATCTCTGCCTTAAAAATATCCATTGACAGCCTTCTAGTGGCAATGAATTCCACAGATTCACCACCCTCTGACCAAAGAAATTCCTCCTCATCTCCTTCCTAAAGTAACATCCTTTAATTCTGAGGCTAAGACCTCTGGTCCTAAACTCTCCCACTAGTGAAAACATCCACTCCACATCCAGGCCTTTCACTATTCGGCAAGTTTCAATGAGGTCCCCGCCTCATCCTTCTAAATTCCAGCGAGTAGAGGCCCAGTGCCGTCAAACGCTCATCATAGGTTAACCCGCTCATTCCTGGGATCATTCTCGTAAATCTCCTCTGGACCCTCTCCAGTGCAAGGATATCCTTCCTCGGATATGAAGCCCAAAATTGCCCACAATACTCCAAATGTGGTCTGACAAGCACCCTATAGAGCATAATACATACCTGTTCTTGTATTCTAGTCCTCTCAAAATAAATGCTAGCATTGCGTTTGCTTTTCTTACTACCGATTCGACTTGCAAATTAACTTTTTGGGAATGCTGCACCAGCACTCCCAAGTCCCTTTGCATTTCTGATTTCTGGATTCTCTTCCCATTTAGAAAATAGTCTACACCTTTATGCCTACCACTAAAATGCACGACTCCACACTTTGCTACACTATATTCCAACTGTCACTTCCCTGTCCACTCTCCCAACCTGTCCAAGTCCTTCTGCAGAGTCCCTGAATTCTCTATACTGCCTGCCCCTCCACCTATCTTCGTATCATCTGCAAACTTGGCCACAAAGCCTTCAATCCTCTAATTCAAATCAATAATATAAAACGTGAAGAGTAGCAGCCCCAGCACCAACCCCTGCGGAACTCCACTAGTCACTGTCAGCCAACCAGAAAAAGTACCCTTTATTGCCACTCTTTGTCTTCGCAAAACCATGCTAACTTCATCATGAACTTCTAAGTATTCCGTAACCTCATCCTTTATAATGGACTCTAAAATCTTACCAACCACTGTGCCTATAGTTTCCACTCTTTTGCTTTGCTCTCTTCTCATACAGTGGGGTAAGATTTGCAATTTTCCAATCGTCTGGAACCACTCCTGACTAGTGATTCTTGAAAGATCACTACTAATGCTGCCACAATCTCTAAAGCTAACTCTTCCAGAACCCTGGGATGCAGTCCATCCGGTGCAGGTGACCTTTCAGTTTCTGAAGCACCTTCAACTTAGTAATAGCCACTCCACTAACTTCCACCCTCTGACTCTTTCACTATAACTCCAGCCCATTAGCCCAGTTGGCAGGTGGGGAAGGCAAGGAATAGAGAGTGGAGGAGTATTACTTGAAATGTGAGAATTCAATGTTGTTACTGTTGGGTCGTAAGGTACCCAAGCCGAATATAAGGCTCTGTTCCTCCAGAATCTGATCTGTGATGACTGAGTACTTCCAAGCATGAGGAAAGAGCCTCAGCAAGGATCAGTAGCTCACATTTATGTTTTAATTTGGTCCATTCAGTTCTCAAAGCAATCTTACCAATCAAATCAATTTCTCTGCAACCTATTCTCTCTAGGGGCGGCACAATGATGCAACGGGCTCACAGTGCCATTGACCTGGGTTTTGATCCTGACCTACACACAAAATGCTGGAGTAACTCAGCGAGTCAGGCAGCATCTCTGGAGAGAAGGAATGGGTGACGTTTCCGGTTGAGACCCTACTTCAGACTGAAGTCAGTGGCGGGACAAAGATAGAATGTAGTCGGAAACAGTAACACTAGTGGGAGAACTGGGAAGGGGGAGGGGATAGAGAGGGAAAGCAAGGGCTAGCTGAAGTTAGAGAAGTCAATGTTCATACCGCTGAGATGTAAACTACCCAAGCGAAATATGAGGTGCTGTTCCTCCAATTTGCGCTGGACCTCACTCTGACAATGGAGGAGGCCCAGGACAGAAAGGTCAGATTGGGAATGGGAGGGGGAATTGAAGTGCTGAACCACCGGGAGATCAAGTGGATTAAGATGGACTAAGCAGAGGTGTTCAGCGAAATGATTGCCGAGCCTGCGCTTGCTCTCGCCAATGTAGAGAAGATGACACCTGGAACAGCGGATCCTGTAGATGAGGTTGGAGGAGGTGCAAGTGAACCTCTGCCTCACCTGGAAAGACTGTTTGGGTCCTTGGATGGAGTCGAGGGGGGAGGTAAAGGGACACGTGTTACAACTCCTGTGGTTGCAGGGGAAAGTACCTGGGGAGGGGGTGGTTTGGGTGGGAAGGGACGAGTTGAGCAGGGAGTCTCAGAGGGAACGGTCTCTGTGGAAAGCAGAAAGCGGTGGAGATGGGAAGATGTGGCCAATAGTGGGATCCTGTTGGAGGTGGCGAAAATGTTGGAGGATTATATGCTGTATGCGACAGCTGATGGGGTGAAAGGTGAGGACAAGGGGGACTCTGTCCTTGTTACGAATGGGGGGAGGGGGAGCAAGAGCGGAGCTGCGGGATATCAAGGAGACCTTAGTGAGAGCCTTATCTATAATGGAAGAGGGGAACCCCCGTTTCCTAAAGAATGAGTACATCTCCGATGCCCTGGTATGGAACACCTCACCCTGGGTGCAGATGCGGCGTAGACGGAGGAATTAGAAGTAGAGGATAGGTCTTTACAGGAAACAGGGTGGGAAGAAGTGTAGTTAAGATCGCTGTGGGAGTCGGTAGGTTTGTAGTAGATGTCGGTCAATAGTCTGTTTCCTGTGATGGAGACGGTGAAATCTAGAAACGGTAGGGAGATGTCGGATCCTGACCTCGGCTGCTGTCTGTGTGGAGTTTGCATGTTCTCTATGTGACCGCGTGGGTTTCCTCTGGGTGCTCTGGTTTCCGCCCACATCCCAAAGTCGCGTAGGTTTGTTTGTTAATTAGCCCTCTGTAAATTGCTCCGAGTGGGTAGGGGGTGGAAGTGAAAGTGGGATAACATAGAATTTGTGTGAACGGGTGATCGATGGGGTCAGCGTTGGTTTGGTGGGCTGAAGGAACCGTTTCCATGCTTATCTCTAAACTAAACATGACCATAATTTTCTCCTGCCTCCTACCTGCACTTGGAGTAAGTCACAGTACCAAATTATCCACCAACTAACGTTACGTCAACCACAATTTTAAAATAGACAAATGCTGGAAATACTTAGGTCAGTCTCTTTCATCATTTGTTATAATTAAAATGTTCACCAATTTTCTCTCGAGATGCTGCCTGACCTGCTGAGTAGTTCCAACATATTCTGTTTTGATTCAGACGTCCAACATCTGCAGCATTGTTTGCTTTGACACTCCGCCTCTTCTTCTGTGCTTACAAGATAGGAGACCACCATTTGGTCCATCAAGTCGGCACAGGCTCTTGAAGCAATCCTATCGATTTCATTCATTTCTTTGCCTGTGCTCATAATTCTGAGCTCTCGTGGAGCTTCCTCCTGCT
The DNA here is from genome assembly GCF_053455715.1 of Rhinoraja longicauda. Lineage (NCBI taxonomy): Eukaryota > Metazoa > Chordata > Chondrichthyes > Rajiformes > Arhynchobatidae > Rhinoraja > Rhinoraja longicauda. Next base: position 67,306,620 of record NC_135956.1, read on the forward strand.
CTCCCCATCCTTCCCAAGTTCACTGAATTGATCATTTATTTACAGCGAAGGTCAGAGTGCAGCAGCACCTCCGAGAGGGGGTGGGGGTGGTCCGTGGAGAATCAGGCTGGGGCAATGAGAACGAGTGCTAGTGTAATTTCCCAAAACAAGTTGGGATATTCTAAAATGTATACAGGATGGGAGATTGACAAACAGCTTTGTGTAAATAACTTCTGAAATCCTGGCTGGATTAGAGCCCTATAAACATTGCCTTCTGCCTGACCTGCTGCCCGATGTGAGAAGCAGAGTGGTCCTGATTTCTCACAGCACAGTCCGCAGGGACCCAGCACAGACAGGCCACAGCAGCAGCAGGAAGGAGACAGGGCACAGCAGAGCACTTGGTCCAGCTGTGATGTGCTCTGCCTGCGCTCACTACTGTTCCTTAGTGTGACGCACTATTTAATGCTAATTCCCCGTTACCACAGCAACACTCTGATTCAAACAGAGTTCGGAGGACTGGAATGACATATAATCCCCAGGGACACCTGTAACAACTAGATTTTACAGCAGTTTTCTTCAAGCTATCCAACATTTCCAGCATTCTCTGTGATTATTTCAGATTTCTAGCATTTATTTTTGTTTTTCAGAGTTGGAACAGGACTTCGGCCCCAAAATGGCTTCAGATCTCTCTCTTGCCTCACAGAGATCTAGAGCAGAAGTACTTTTAACATATTAAAAGTTCTATCTGACAAAATGTTGTTAATCTCAAACTATAATTTCAAGCTGGAAAGGGTGCAGAGAAGATCTATGAGGATGTTGCCAGGATTCCAGGATCGGAGCTATAGGGAGAGGTTGAGCATGCTAGGACTCCATTCCTTTTGGCCGGTGTGAGCAAGTTGGGCCGAAGGGCGTTTCCACACTGTAAAACTCTATGACTCTATCTAGAACTAGAAGCCTCTGCTCCCCTCTCCCATCGGGAAGAAGATACAAAAGCTTGAAAGTACGTAGCACCAGTTTCAGGAACTGCTCCTTCCCCGTTGTTATCAGACTACTGAACGTTCTTCCCATAAGCGAGGATGTTGTCCCGATCTCCCAACCTACCTCACTGCTATCGCTGATCCTATCTGTGTAACTATAACACTGTAATGCTAAATTCTGCACTCTGGTATTTTTCTCTGTGCATTACCTGTTGTACTTGTGTATGGCTTAATTACCTGTTGTACTTGTGTATGGCTTAATTGTACTCATGTAGGTATAAGAGTTAAAGGGAGATAATATCTTTATTGTTAACTGTTCCTCAGTTCTGAATCCCTGTCCCAAAACCATTTCTGGAGACTTTTGTCAGGAGATCTACTTTGGGGGAAGACCACCACCCCCACTCCACTCGTATGCCATTAGGGTCGGGCAGCGAACGCTGACCCTGCCGGGAATCTGCACATCTTTCTTTATTCGACTCTGAGATGAGGGCAACATGAGCAACTAAAGTGGCCAACAGGGCACATACAGAAATTAAACAATGGTTGATTAGTTCATAAGTTCTAGGAGTAGATGTTGGCCATTCGGCTCTTTAAGTCTACTCCGCTATTCAATCATGGCTGATCGATCTTTCCCTCCCAACCCCAATCTCCTGCCTTCTCCTCATAACTCCTGATATTGGTGCTCATGGAATCTGACCTAAGTAGAGGTCAATCCAAGATCACCATCTCCGTCCACGAGACCAGAGGGACTGTGGGTCATTGCAGGGCACAGAGACTCTATGAATAACATGCTCACATCCAACCAAGGATGGAAGCCTATGCCGAAATTACTACTTTCACACAGGAAGGAGTTATTTTAAACCATGCCAACAGCTGACTACATAGTCACAGCATGGCCACAAAGAACGCAGCAGGAAACAAGCGCTCAGAACGGGTGATTCACTGTCCAGCCTCGACTTGGGAAGCTGCAGTCCTCTACCCCAGCAAGCAATCACCACCCAGCACCCTGCTTATAGGGAACTCCCTCCAGCACCCACAGCCCTCCATCATCCCCTCTCCTGCCTACGTAGTCAGTGATGGTCCGGCACTCCCTCCACATTCTCCTACAAATCAGATCACCCACATCAACAGCAGGTCACTGCAAAGTGTGAAGATTTACGAAGATGCTGTCAGGGGTCGATGGCCTGAACTATAGGAAGAGATAAGTTGGGAAGACTAGAACTTTATTATTTCACAATATGCGCACTGCTCTGCCCAAGATCTCTGATACTCCAGGTGACTAGTTTTCCCAACTACTAGCTCTCTGTGGAAACAGGAGAAACACTAGGGTAATAAAACAATGACATTACCTAGATTATTGGAGTTTAATGCAGATAAGTGTGAGGTGTTGCATTTTGGGAAGTCAACCCTGGGCAGGACCTTCGTAGTGAATGGCAGAGCCCTGGGCAGTGTTGTTGAGGAGAGGAATCTAGGAGTGCAGAGACATAGTTCCTTGATAGTGGCAGCACAAATAGATACGGTGGTCAAGAAGGCTTTCGGCACATTGGCCATCATCAGTCAGAGTATTGAATATAGTATTTGAGATGTTATGTTACAGTTAGTTGTACAAGATGTTTTTGAGGTCACATTTGCAGTATTGTATTCTGTTTTGGTCACGCTGCTATTGGAAAGATGCTAAGATGGAAAGAGTGCATTGATTTACAAGGATTTTGCCTGGACTTGAGGGCCTGAGCTATAGGGAGAGGTTGGGCAGATTAGGACTTTATTCCTTGGAGCACAGGAGGATGAGGGTGTTCTTATAGATATCCAAGATGGTATAGAGGCTTATAAGATAATGAGGAAAATAGACAGAGTAAATATCCAGAGTCAAGGAATCAAGAACCAGCGGACATAGGTTTAAGGTGAAGAGGGAAAAATTCAATAGGAACCTGAGGGGCAACTATTTCCACACAGAGGATGGTGGGTATCTGGAACTATCTACCAGAGGCCATAGTTGAGGCAAGTACAATAACAATATTTGATACATACATGAATAGCAAATGTTTAGAGGGAAATGAACCAAATGCAGGCAAGTGGAACTGGTGTAGATGGGGTACCTTAGTTGGCATGGGCAAAGTTGGGTCGAAGGGCATGTTTCCATGCTGTATGACCCTCTGACTATCTATGTCTAAACATTTTCACAGGCACATCAGCCCATTAAGAGGCAAAGTATAGTGCAGCAGCTCTATTGGGGTGACTATTAGAGGCTGAAATACTGTGTTTGAGGAATAAGTGCCGAGGCTTTGGATTGGGAGGCTTTTGGGAGGAGGCTGGGCAGAGATAAGTGGCAAGTGTTAAGGTTATAAATTATTGCTTTGTTTTTGTTTACATGTTGTCTATGAATTGTGTTTCTAGACCTGTAAAGCGGCTGCAAGTAAAAATGTCATTGTTCTGTTGTCAGTTCATATGACAATTGAACAAGTTTGACTCTCTGCTGAATCTTGAAGTACAGGCAAGAGCTTTAAACTTTACTCATCAGACAGTGTAGTCAAGGTGATAGTGGATCTTCCAGTGAGGTTACATGGGTAGAACATAGAAACAGAAGGGGAATGATCACTTTGATGGGACTGGATTCTGGGCCTCCCAAAAGTCAGCAGGAATTAGAGGAGTGAACGTGCAGGGAGATTGCAGATAGCTGTAGGAATAATAGGAGAGCATTTGTGGAAGACTTTGACTTCTGTAATAATGACTGTGTTTAAGGTGAGAGAGGAAAGATTTTATAGGAACTCAAGGGGTAACTCTTTCCACATGGAGGATGGAGGGTATATGGAACGAGCTGCCAGAGGAGGTAGCTGAGGCAGGTACTATAACATTTAAAAGACGTTTGGACAGGACAGGTTTGGAGGGATATGTGTCAAACGACACATATGACCCAGTATTATGCTTAATAATCTATAGAATTATTTTAATATATATTATCTATGCATTATTGCATTTACAGGCCTGTAAAGCTGTAGCAAGTAAGAATTTCATAGTTCTGTTGCTGATACATAAGATAATTAAACAATCTTGACTCTGGGTCTGTGTGCCTGTGATGCTGTTGCAAGAAAGATTTTTATTGTACTCAGTATTGCAGCACATCAGTTCCAGAGACAAAGTTACCCACCTCAATTGGGTAAAGGTGAATCAGACAGCAAGTACCCTGGCTTATAGTAAAACGGTCCACAGCTGTTCTTTTTAGAATAGTCAGTCCCACACCTCCACTCTGTCCTGAAGCCCTGAAGTTATTCTCTGTAAGGTCCTGGTCCAATTCCCCTTTGTCATTCCTCATTGGCTGCTTCTACATCTCCCTCAGACTGTTGGCTCAGAGAATGCCCACACGCTCCATACACAGTCTCTTCCCACATCCCTCTCCTTTTGCCAATTACTTTGAAATCAATGACTTGTTCCTTGAACCATCTACTCGGGTAGAACAGCTTTGATTTACCTTGTGTACACAGGTTACGATGTTGTCCATCTCAAACCTTTGAGGATCAAGTGTAAAAGTCCCAGCATGCCCTGTCTAACCTCACCCTGAAGCCATTCTGATAAATTAAGTTGATGTTTATGGGCGCATACACGAGTATGGTGAGGTAGTGGTATAATTATAACTCTTGGTCCTCACATTCTTCCTTAAGGACAGTGGCAAAAACTGGACACAACTGACTGTGGTTCAAGTCGAGGTACAATATAAACCTGCTACTTTATTGCCTCCTCTTGCCTTTATTTGTGAAGCTGAGAATTTCATAGGTTTCGCCACATCCTCTCTCAGCAAGCCAGTCACTTTCAAAAGACCCATTCACAAAAACATCCAGGTCCCTCTGCTCCTGCATACACTGGGACCCCATTGCCACCGGGTCCAAGAACAGTTTCTTCCCAGCAACCATCCAACTCTTAAACACTGCACAACACTAACCTCAGTAACAATGATCTTCTATGGACTGTGAATGAATGAATGAATGATACTTTATTATTACATGTGACATGTCACAGTGAGATTCTTTGTTTTGCCTACACCAGCTATGCAAAGTGTCGCCACATAGGTATGTAGGTTAATTGGCTGGGTAAATGTAAAAAATTGTCCCTAGTGGGTGTAGGATAGTGTTAATGTACGGGGATCACTGGGCGGCACGGACGTGGAGGGCCGAAAAGGCCTGTTTCCGGCTGTATATATATGATGATGATGATGATAGAGGGCACCGACAAAGTTACAACGCATTCCAGTTCGCTCCCAATGGACCCCCTTTGTTCTCTACACGAACCACCCACATCAGGTCCCCCTTTGTTCTTGGCGGCGCATCCGACCTCCAGCACCCACACAGCCCCGTCCGACCTCTGGTGCCCTTCACCCGCCCGTCTTCGACCGCCGACCCGTCCTCAGCTGTTGGCCAGTCCCCGTCCTCGACCACTGGTGCCCTCCTTGACCTTAACCAGCAGCCTCCGTCCTCATCCTCAACCACCAGCGCCTTCATCGAACACCGGCACCCTCCTCAACCACGACCGCCTTCACCCTCCTCGAACGCCGGCCCATCCTCGACCGCCAACACCAGTCCTCATCCTCGACCACCAGCGGCTTCATCGAACGCTGGCCCATCCTTGACCACGACTGCTGGCGCCTGATCTTGACCACTGATGGGTCCTCTCTTGACGACTCTGTGGCATCGACCCCGAGTCCGGCTGCAGGGACCCACTGCCCGGTTTCTCCGCAGCCGCCTGGGAGCGTCTGTGACAATGGTTGCAGTTTTGCACCTGGTATTACTGTTATTGATTTATTATTGTATATTATCTTGTGGTTACGGGCCAGATAAGATGCAGCAGGTAAGAATCCCATTGTTCTTTTGCCTGTACATATGAAAAACCCTCGTCTCTCTCCTTGTTCTTTCTGCTAAAATTTACACTTCACACTTGACACTATTTACGCTTCATCTGTCAATAGTCTGCCAGTCTGTCAGCCCACACCCTCACAGACTTTCACTACACCGCTCACCATCCATCACGCCAGATTTATGAGCCTTACTATTATCTTTTATTGATACCCATCACCTGACAGTTTAACTGGCATCACCTTTATCAGCGGTGAGAAAATAAAATCAAGCTGCTGGAAATCTAAAAAATAAACAGAAAATGCTGGAAATGTTCAGCGAGTCAGGCAGCATCTATGGAAAGGGAAACAGAGTTAACGGTTCAGCCTGTTTCTCTTTCCACAGATGCATCTTGATTAGTACTGGTGTCAGAGGTTATCGGGAGAAGGCCAGAGAATTGGGTTAGGAGGGAGAGACAGATCAGCCATGATTGAATGGCGGAGTAGACTTGATGGGCAGGATGTCCTAATTCTACTCCTATTCCTTATGACCTTATGATCCTGACCTGCTGAGTATTTCAGCTTTTTCCGCTTTCACTTATGAGAGGAAACTTGCAAGTGAGTTAGAGAGAAATACACGCCATTCGGCCCACCGGCTCCATATCAAATTCTACACTGATCCGATTTCATTCTCATCAACTTCCCTCAAGATTCCACACCTCATCAGCACACTGAGGACAAATTATAGAAGACGGTTAAAACACTGACTTCTGATATCTTTGGCAAGGAAAGAAGTGATTGGCGTTGACACAAGCAACGGCAGATGCTGCAATCCTGAGCAAAAACACAAACAGCTGGAGTAACTCAGTGGAACAAGCAGCATCTGCAGAGGGAACAGACTAATTGCTTTATTCACAAAATGCTGGAGTAACTCAGCAGGTCAGGCAGCATCTCGGGAGAGAAGGAATGGGTGACGTTTCGGGTCGAGACCCTTCTTCAGACTAACTCCATTGCGGGGAATGGGGGGGCAGCAATGTCTGAAGAGGATTCTGACCCAAAGAGTGATCCGTGTCTGTTTCTCTCTGCTAAGTACTGGAGCAACCTAAACCACAAACCCCAAACCCCTCCCCAATCCCATTCCAAGCGCAACCAGTGCAATCCCCAGCTCAAGAGTACCCTGATACCCACTTGAACCCTACAATGCCTAATCCCCTACCCCACCAACCCACTCCAAAACCACTTCCATCCCCTCACACAAACTCCTTCCATCCTCCACCCACAATGTCCACCCCCAACCTGCACACCAGGCTCCCCCTCCCACCTGCCCCCCGCTCCCTTCCTCCCTCACTCCCCCCATTCTTCCCCTCCCCGCAATCCCCATCATTCACTCTCTCCTTCCTCTTGCCGCATTCCCTCCATCCCTTTCTCCCCACTCCTTCAACACCCCCTCAGTCCCTCCCCACCCTCAGTCCCAACTCCACTTCCCCCTCCCTCTCTACTTCCCCTCCCTCTCTACTTCCCCATCCATCCGTCCCTCCCCGCCTTCCCTTACCTACCGTTCTCTCTCAGTCTCATTCTCATCCTCCTCCCCTCAGTCCTTTCCCCCTCTCCCTTCCCTCCCCCCTGTCGCTCACCTCCTCCCCTCAGTTCCATCCATTCTCTTCCACCCTCTCCCTCACTTACCCGACGTCTCCTTCGCGCCGCGCGACACAGCCTACGTGCGCGCTCCCGGGGCCGCGCGACACAGCCTACGTGCGCGCTCCCGGGGCCGCGCGACACATCCTACGTGCGCGCTCCCGGCGCCGCGTACATCAGCGTCCGCCTACGCGCGCGCTCCCGGCGTCGCGTGCCTCAGCGTCCGCCGACGTGCGCGCTCCCGGCACGCCCCCGTCACCAGCTGCGTCTGCGCGCGCCCCCAGCGGCCGGGTTTCCACGCGGGGTTGGGTCAGAGGCTGCTCTGACTCCGGACTGACACCATTGACAACACTCCCTCGGCACCGCCCCTCCCCTCGGCACCGCCCCTCCCCTCGGCACCGCCCCTCCCCTCGGCACCGCCCCTCCCCTCGGCACCGTCCCTCCCCTCGGCACCGCCCCTCCCCTCGGCACCGCCCCTCCCCTCGGCACCGCCCCTCCCCTCGGCACCGCCCCTCCCCTCGGCACCGCCCCTCCCCTCGGCACCGCCCCTCCCCTCGGCACCGCCCCTCCCCTCGGCACCGCCCCTCCCCTCGGCACCGCCCCTCCCCTCGGCACCGCCCCTCCACTGCACCACAGTGCGGCGCTTGGTCAGTAACGCCCCTCCCACAGCACTGTGCTCCCTCAGCCACTGCTCCTCCCACAGTGCGGCACTCCCTCAGTAACGCCCCTCCCACAGAACCGCGCTCCCTCAGCACGGCACTCCCTCAGCACGGCACTCCCTCAGTACTACCCCTCCCACCACAGTACCCCTCTGGTCACTCTCCCTCAACTTCCAGTGATCCTCGCCCACAGGTCAGTAGATGTCCAGTTGAGAGCTGCATTCCTCTCTCTCCATTTCTCAGCTCCGTTATTGAAACCACGTTGAATCTTATCAATTGAGCAAACTAAGCAATAACCCTGGTTGGTAATCTGCTCTTGGACTGACTGCCAAGCACATTCATCTCCATTCATGCCTACACACCACATTTATTTCTTTACTGTTCTTGATAAGGGAACCAGACACACTTTTGTTTGACATGTTACTTACTGGTTCAGGAACTTTAACTGGCACAAGTATCCAGGAACATATTCAGATAGTCAAATCTTCCAGAGTTATTTGTTAAGGCAAGTCCATACAAGTCCATAAAGAGATATGGGACATCCGAGATTTAGAGATTCCCCTCTCCCATCATAGATGAGGCCCTCACTCGTGCCTCCTCAGTACCCCGCAGCTCCGCCCTTGCTCCGCCTTCCCCCTACTCGCAACAGAGACAAAGTCCCCATAGTCCTTAACTTCCACGCCATCAGCCATCGCAAACTGCAACATAATCCTTTGAAATTTCCGTCACCTCCAACGGGATCCCACCACTAGCTACATTTTCCCATCTCCACCCCTTTCCAGCTTCCACAGAGACCCTTCCCTCCGCAACTCCCTGGTTAACTCATCCCTTCGCAACCAAACCACCCCCTCCCCAGGTACCTTCCCTGCAACCACAGAAGATGTCCCTATACCTCCTCCCTCCAGAGACCCAGACAGTCCTTTCAGATTAGACAGAGGTTCACTAACTCCTCCTCCAACCTCATCTGCTGTATCCGTTGTTCAAGATGTGGATTCTTATACATCGGCGAGACCAAACGTAGACTGGGCAATTGTTTCGCTGAATACCTTCGCTCAGCCCGCCTGAACCTACCTGATATCTCGGTTGCTAAACACTTTAATTCTCCTTCCCATTCCCACACAGATCTTTCTGTCCTAGATCTCCTCCATTGTCAGAGTGAGGCTAAACTCAAATTGGCAGAACTGCATCTCATATTTCATTTCAACAGAGCTTTATTTGTCATTCGGTACCAAGGTACCGAACGAAACTACATAGCAGTCACACACAAAAAAGAACACAAGACACATGACCCCAACCCAAACGTCCAGCACAGTGACTCCAAACACCCCCTCTCTGTGATGGAGGCAACAAAACTTCCACTCTCTTCCCCACGCCCACGGACAGACAGCTCGTCCCCGACCGACCCGCACAGTCCCCGCGGCCGAGTCGCACCGGGCGCTGAGACGTCTCGTGGCCGAACCGGGCGGTGGAAGGCCCCGCGACCGAGCCGTGCGCAGCTAAGTCCCGCGGCCGAGCCGCACCGGGCGTTGTTAGGCCCCGTGGCCGAGCCGCACCGGGCGATGGAAGGCTCCGCGGCCAAGCCACACCGGGCAATAGACAATAGACAATAGGTGCAGGAATAGGCCATTCAGCCCTTCGAGCCAGCACCGCCATTCAATGCGATCATGGCTGATCACTCTCAATCAGTACCCCGTTTCTGTCTTCTCCCCATACCCCCTCACTCCGCTATCCTTAAGAGCTCTATCCAGCTCTCTCTTGAAAGCATCCAACGAACTGGCCTCCACTGCCTTCTGAGGCAGAGAATTCCACACCTTCACCACTCTCTGACTGAAAAAGTTCTTCCTCATCTCCGTTCTAAATGGCCTACCCCTTATTCTTAAACTGTGGCCCCTTGTTCTGGACTCCCCCAACATTGGGAACATGTTTCCTGCCTCTAATGTGTCCAATCCCCTAATTATCTTATATGTTTCAATAAGATCCCCCCTCATCCTTCTAAATTCCAGTGTATACAAGCCCAATCGCTCCAGCCTTTCAACATACGACAGTCCCGCCATTCCGTGAATTAACCTAGTGAACCTACGCTGCATGCCCTCCATAGCAAGAATATCCTTCCTCATATTTGGAGACCAAAACTGCACAGTATTCCAGGTGTGGTCTCACCAGGGCCCGGTACAACTGTAGAAGGACCTCTTTGCTCCTATACTCAACTCCTCTTGTTATGAAGGCCAACATTCCATTGGCTTTCTTCACTGCCTGCTGTACCTGCATGCTTCCTTTCATTGACTGATGCACTAGGACACCCAGATCTCGTTGAACTCCCCCTCCTCCTAACTTGACACCATTCAGATAATAATCTGCCTTTCTATTCTTACTTCCAAAGTGAATAACCTCACACTTATCTACATTAAACTGCATCTGCCATGTATCCGCCCACTCACACAACCAAGTCAAAGTCCAAGTCCAAGTCACCCTGCAGCCTTATTGCATCTTCCTCACAATTCACACTACCCCCCAGCTTAGTATCATCTGCAAATTTGCTAATGGTACTTTTAATCCCTTCGTCTAAGTCATTAATGTATATCGTAAATAGCTGGGGTCTCAGCACCGAACCTTGCGGTACCCCACTGGTCACTTCCTCCCATTCCGAAAGGGCACTGTTAAGTCCAGCGGCCGAGCCGCACCGGGCGATGGAAGGCCCCGCGGCCGAGCTGCACCGGGCGATGGAAGGCCCCGCGGCCAAGCCGCACCGGGCACTGTTAAGTCCAGCGGCCGAGCCGCACCGGGTGATGGAAGGCCCCGCGGCCAAGCCGCACCGGGCGATGTTAAGTCCAGCGGCCGAGCCGCACCAGTGATGAAAAGTCCCGTGGCCGAGCCGCGCCGGGCGATGTTAGGCCCTGCGGCCCGGGCACTGTTAAGTCCAGCGGCCGAGCCGCACCAGCGATGTTAGGCTGCTTGCAGCCCAGTGGTATGAATATTGATTTCTCTCACTCCAGGTAGCCCCGGCATTCACTCTCTCTCTATCCCTCCCTAACTCAAGTTGCACTAGCTTCTCGTTTTCACCCAACAGTTAACAATGACCTGCTTCCATTATCATCATTACTTTTTTTGCATATATTTTATTCATTGTTCTTTATCTCTCTACATCATCGTCTATATCTCTCATTTCCCTTATCCCTAACCAGCCTGAAGAAGGGTCTTTTCCCAAAACATCACCCAATTCTTCTCTCCAGAGATGCTGCCTGTTCCACGGAGTTACTCCAGCTTTTTGTGTCTATCTTCGGTTTAAACCAGCATCTGCAATTCCTTCCTACACATAAATATTTGATCTGGTTCTAAAAAGCTAAGTGTTGGATGAATTCAGTGGATCTGGCAGTGTCTGTGCTGGGAATGGGCTGACAAAGTTTTGAGGCAAGGTCCTTCATCAGACCCAAAATGTCTGTCCATTCCCTCCATAGATGCTGCCTGCCCTGCTGAGTTGCTTCCACACATCTGCAGATCCTTGTGTCTCCTAGGCTCCATCCATTAATTTGAGCTCTTTGCACGGCGCATCAACAGGCCAGTCAGCCTGATCTGTTGGTGCAACACAGCATAACCAAGGACCAGTCTCATCACGATCTCTCCCTCTGCTCCCCTCTCCCATCAGGCAAGAGGTTCAGATGAAAATGCATTCTCCACATTCAGGCACAGTTTTTTCCCAGCTGTTATCAGACAACTGAACCATCTCACCAACTTTAAAGTTTAAATCTATCTCCCAGGGAGGGAGGGAGGAGGAGAGGGGAGGAGGAGAGTGGGGGGGGGGGGGGGGGGGAGGGGGGGAAAGGAGAGGGTGCTGCACCAATGCATGAGAGTTTTGAGCCCAACGGGTCCACCTGGTCTAGTTTTACACTAAGCGTTATACCCTTTATCCTGTATCTGCACACTGCGGATCCGCTGAGTTGTAATCATCTAGTCTTTTCGCTGACCAGATAGCGCAAAACAAAAAAAGCTTTTCACTGTAGTTCGGTACACGTGACAATATACTAAACATCTCGCTTCTTTGTCACCCTCTGTACTGTTAAAACGCATTCAAAAGGCGACTTGGCCTCACCGTACCACAGATATTCTCCCTGTCCTCTCCAACCCAACATCTCGGTCATTCCCACTTGTCCCCTTCTCCCGTCGGGCAGAAGATATATATGCGCGAAAGCACGTACCACCAGATTCGTGAACAGCAGCTTCCCCGCTGTTATGGGACTACTGAACGGACCTCCCAAAAAGCGAGGTTGCAGTTACAAATCTTCCAACCTACCTCATTGGGGACCTTTCAGATTTTTTAAATCAGCATTTTCTCTGTACTTGTAACATTACGTTCTGCCCTCTGGTATTTTTCTCTTTGCACGCTATGTTGTTCTCCTAGTCACGAGAGAATATCAGCTTAATCTTTCAGAAGCATCTCAGCCCCATGCTCCACACCAGAAAACAAGTGAAATCTTCCACTGCTACAGGCCTCTGCAGATTGCTGCGTTGCATTTTGTAGATGGTGCACACTGCAGCCACTATGCGCTGAGATGGAGGGAGTGATTGGTTGGATGTTGTGTCAATCAAGCAAACTGCTGCTTTGTTCTGGGTCTTGACAAGCTCTTTGAGTAATTTGTTAGGCTGCATTCAAACAAGTACGTGCGAGGTGTGAAAGAACAAATGGCAATTACAATAAAATGAAATCTCAAAGGTAACAGGACATCTGTCTCGCTGGGTGCGATTTCTATTTGCCGCTAGGTGCAATTGAAATGTATTCGTTAATCTGCGACTTCCTCAGGTACTTGATCTATGATTGTTGGACCATGTGAAGTAGCAAAGGCTCGAGTACCTGCAGGAATGAAATGCACATCGAAGGGAAATTTGGTTGGTATATAAGGAGCAGACGAATCTTTGTTCGATGAGCAGTTGTTGCTCCCAGTGATCACTGTATTTAATGCTCTTAAATAAAGTCTTGATTGCCTTGCCCGATCTTGGTAGTGTTTTTAAAGTCTTTTTTTTAAACAGAAGTGCCCCCTCACACGCCCGACATGCCTTGTAGACGTTGAAGCCTTATGGTGTCAGTGGTGAGTTACTCTAATCTCACCGTGAAATGAGTCATTAAGATGGAATGGGTGCAGAGAAGATTTACAAGGATATTGTCAGGACTTGAGGGCCTGAGCTATAGAGAGGTTGGGCAGGCTAGGACTTTATTCCTTGGAGTGATCTTATAGAGGGGTGATCTTATAGAGGTGTATAAAATTATAAGGGGAATGGATAGGGTGAAGGCATAGTCTTTTATGCGGAATAGGAGAATCAAGAACCAAAGGACATAGGTTTAAGTGGGGAAAGATTTAATAAGAACCTGTGGGGGCAATGTATTCACACAGAAGGTGGTGGGTATATGGAACGAGCTGCCAGAGGAGCTAGGCACACTAATAGCATCTAAAAGACACAATGGACAGGCACATGGATAGGAAAGGTTTGGAGGGATATGGGCCAAATACGGGCAAATGGAACTACCTTGAATGGAGCATCTTAATTAACCTGGATGAGTTAGGCCAAAGGGCCTGTTTCCGTGCCGTGTAACTATGACTCCAATGAAGGCAGAGATGGAGATTTTTACAATACACTTAATTAAAGCAGATAGGGACAGGTGGAGGGTGTAGAGACCAGGATTGCATCAGCCACGACCTGCATGAACAGTAGATGGTGTCTGAGGGCTGAATGGAAGAGTCCAGTTCCTGTTGCTTATTTGGTGTGCACTGCCCTCTGGTGCTGTACTAGCATTTGACAGACAAGGATCAACTGAAAGATTCAATGCAATTTATCCATCATCTATCGGTTTACTTTTGGGTAGAGATACAGCACGGAAACAGGCCCTTCGGCCCACCGAGTCCGCGCCGACCAGGGATCCCTGTACACTAGCACTATCCTTCACACTAGGGACAATTTACAGTTTGTATCAAAGCCAATTAACCTACCAACCTTGGAGTCTTTGGAATATGGGAGGAAACCGGAGCATCCGGAGAAAACCCACACGGTCACAAGGAGAACGTACAAACTCTTTACAGACAGCATCCCTAGTCAGGTCTTTGGCGCTGTAAGGCAGCAACTCTACGGATGTGCCACTGTATTGCCCCTTTATTTGAGAATCTGAGCTGGGCCTGGATTTTACTGTGCTAAACACAAGCCGGTAGGTACCCTACCAAATACACATGGCCGAGATGGCCATATCTCCCCCACGGTATCCAAGGAAAACAAAGCTTTTCACTGCACCTTGGTGACAATAATAAACCTAAGCCATTATCTTCGCCTTAAAAGTAGATACAGACTGTACATTAGCAAAGATACCAAAAATCATCTTTCAGAGCGCAGAATTTTCATAGAATCATAGCTGTACAGCATGGAAACAGGCGCTTCAGTCCACATTGTCCGTGCCGACCACGCTTAACATACAGGGCTAGTCCCATTTGTCTGCATTTAGCCGATATCCCTCTGAATCCTTCCTATTTATATAACTGTCCAACTATCTTTGCAATAAAAAAATTATTATATCTGCTTCTATCGCTTCCTCTGGCAGCTCGTTCCAGATACGGAATACCCTCTGAGTGAAAAAGTTGCCCCTGAGGCCCCTCTTAAATCTCTACCCTCTCACTTTAACCCTATGCTGTCTAATTTTAGAATTGTTTACCCTTGGAAAAAGTGTGAGTGATCACTTTATCCATGCCCCCCATGATCTTGGACACCTCAATAAAGTCACGCCTTAGCCTCCTACGCTCCAAAGAAAAACGTCCCAGCCTGTCCTACCTCTTCCTATAACTTCAGCCCACAAGCCCGGGTAACATCCTGGTGAATCACTTCTGCACCCTTTCCAACTTAATAACATCCTTCCAAAACAACTCTCACCAACTTCTGCAGATGTACCATAGAAACCCTTAAATCTTTCCCCTCTCACCTTAAACAAGGAAGACAACTTAAAAATCAGCAGACATAGGTTTAAGGTGAAGGGAGAAAGATTTAATAGGAGTCTGAGGGGTATATTTTTCACACAAAGGGTGGTGGGTGTATGGAACGAGCTGCCAGAGGTAGTTGAGGCAGGAAGTATTGTAAAAAACAAGTAGAAAGGTACATGGATGCGACAGGTTTGGAGGGATATGGGCCAAACACAGGCAGGTGGTACTAGTGTAGATGGGACATGTTGGACGGTGTGGGCCAGTTTGACCGAAAAGCCTGTTTCCATTCTGTATAACTCTATGATGCCTGGATTAGGGGCCATTCGCTACAGGGAGAGGTTGTACAGACGTGGATTGTTTTCTCTGGAGGTTACTGATAGAATTATATAAAATTATGAGACATAGATAGGGTAGACAGTCAGAATCTAACCCCCAGGATGGAAAAATCAAATACTAGAGGGCACAATTTTGAGATGAGAGGGGCAAAGTTTAAAGATGTGCAGGGCAAGTTTTTTTTACAGAGGGTGGTGATTGCCTGGAACGTGTTGCCAGGGGTGGTGTTGGAGGCAGAAACGATAATGGCATTTAAGAGACTTTCAGATAGGCACATGGATATACATGGAATTAAGTGATATAGATCATGTACAGGTACATAACATAATCTTGGTCTTGGCATCATGTTCAGCACAGATATTGTGAGCCAATGGGCCTGTTCCTGGGCTGTACTGTACTATATTCTATTAATAGGACAGCCTGTGAACCCATGAAACAACAAAGTTTATTGCGACAGGAGTCAAGGGGAACAAATAAAACAGAGATTCGGTTATAAATATTTAATAAAACTTTCCTATTTAGCAGTCATTACTTCGTAAAATTAACTGACATCATCGTGTTGAGCAGCTGATTATTTAATCTTGAAATGAGTTCATTCAATGAGCACAGCACCACACACAGCTAGCACCTCTCTCCAGCCAATACTGGTGATCAACGTTAATACTTAATCCGGCCGTCACGGAGCCGTCAGACATTCCCAGGGCAGCAACAATGCAGGTAAGATATAGAGTAAAGCTCCCTCTGCACAGTGCGCTCATACAATCTCCGGGCACAGGTTAGACATGCAGGAAAGCTCCCTTAATGCTGCCCCACCTCACACGTCCAAGGCAGAGGCTAGGTACAGAGTGAAGCTCCGTCTGCACTGTCCCGTCACACACTCCCAGGGCACGATTATACACAGATAGAAACTTGTAAACACAAGGAACTGCAGATGCTGGGATCTGGCGTCAAACAGAAAGTGCTGAAGTAACTCAGCGGGTCAGGCAGCATCTCTGGGGAACATGAATAAGTGATGACTCGGTTCGGGGTCCTTCTTCACATACTAGCTTCCTCTGCACTGCCCTTATATGCACTCCCATGGCATGGGTCACAGAGTGAAGCTCCCTCTACCCTGTCCCATTACTCACTTCCAGGACAAGGTCATTGGGCTGACGGAGAGTCAAGCTCCCTGTACAGTTTGTCAACGAGAGGGAATTTTCTGTCATCCATCCTGTCACCAGCCTTCTCCACATGGAAAATTGGTTCTTGAGGATTAGTTCCTGAGGAATAATTCCTCGGGATACCTGGCAGAGCGAGCATCTTTAGTCTCCAGGCGAGTTCAGAATGAAGCTTCGAAACCAGACTGTACCCACTTGGTGTTGGGAATACCAAGGTCACAAAACCGACCATTGTAATGTGCTGGCATGAAAACAATCTAACATTCCTATAAATTGAACACTGTCTGATGCCCGGTCTCCAAAACTATTCGAGCGGGCAAGCTTGTAACAGGGCGACTGCTGAACCGGGACACAGTGGTAGGAGTGGAGTGATGTTGCTGTACAGACAAAGAGGCGATTATTCTAGGAGTTCCGGGAAACCAGATTCACACTGTTACTGTTTATAGTGTACATGTCCAAACAATTTATTACCAGAGCAGAGAAGGTTGAGGTGAGATTCACCAGGCTGGTGGGCAGGGAGCCAGTACTGGAGGTGACGGAGGGAACCCGAGGAGAGACGAGGGAGCGTTTAATTACACCGCTGATTGCAGTGAGACACTGTTTGACAACACGTTCTACAGACGACTCTCTGGGAGTGAGATGGGGACAAGATAGGGGTGCGATTATACGGGGACACGGCACAAGTCCCTGGACCAAACGGCTTCGTTCCGTACCATACGGCTCTTGAATTGGATTCTGTTGTGCCTCGGTAGAGTCAGACAGGTTCCAGCAGAGAGGCTCCTGACCAAGGGGACTCCATGTGGACCCTCAGCCGAGAACCTCCATGCCCCGGCTGGGGTTGCACACACCAAGAGAAAGTATTTCCAGCCCAGGTTCCCGATCCCCATTTTTGCCCTGTGAACCATTGCTGCAAAACCAGGAATAAGTTTTGCACGGATTTGGGATTTATTATTGCTGTGGTGCCAAATGTTGCCAAACAGTCCGTGACATCTACTCACAGAAGAAGTTCGGGTGAGGTAGGATGGACCGAAGCAGTGCGATGGGGAGGGGAGGTGGCGTAGCACAACAGGTCAATAGGGTGACCCCAGCATGCAAAGCCCCTGGGAACCCCCCTCCCACCACCCCCACTGCACATGAACACCACATCCCATTGGCCCACATGCTTTGAACCTCAGACATAAATGTTACTCCTCAAAGTGTAGAGATGGAAGGAGCGTGGGGGGAATGGGGGGTAGTCAGATCCAGGTCAGAGATAGTGTGGGAGAGGGGGGAGGAAGAGGAAAGGAGTTGGGAGAGAGTGGAGATCTGGGCTTGAGAAGAGAGTCAATGTCCCATAGTTTTGACTCTTGCTCCCCCTTCTGCCCTCCGTCCCTGCCCACTAGACGAGACACCTGCCCTCGATGCCTTCAGTCCAATCCGCCAATCTTGTCGAGGGACCAGGGCCGTGGGCAACGTATTGTTCCTTCTGCACGTTGAGCAAACCCGTCTCTTGAAATGTTGCCATGAGTGTGCAGGGGGTGCCAGCAGTGGGGTCCACACAGAGTGGGCACCACTCTCACCACAACGCCGGCACTGGAAGACATCCCGCCACCTTTGAGTGCGACAGAAGCCCAGGGAAACTCGCCGCTCGCCAGCCGCAAGCCTTGGGAATGCACTCCTACGATCTCACCACCAGCAGGTCGGATACGTTAAGGCCACCCAGGTCAGTCCCGTCCAAACACTTAAACCTGTGGCAGGAAGCAAACCAAATGACAATGATCTCATAGAGGTGCATGAAATCATAAGAGGAATAGATCGGGTAGATGCACAGAGTCTCTTGCCCAGAGTAGGGGAATCGAGAACCAGAGGACATAGGTTTAAGGTGAGGGGTGGGGGGGGAAAGATTTAATAGGAATATGAGGGGTAACCTTTTCACACAAAGGGTAGTGGGTGTTTGGAATGAACTGCCAGAGGAGATCGTTGAGGCAGGGACTATGGCATCTTTTAAGAAAAAATGAGACAGGTACATGGATAGGACAGGTTTGGAGGGGTATGGGCCAAACGCAGGCCGGTGGGACTAGTGTAGATGGGACATGTTGGTTGATATGGGCAAGTTGGGTCAAAGGGCCTGTTTCCATGCTGTATGACTCTATGAATCTAATTGAGGGTCGACAAGAGGTGCAGAGAAGATTTATGAAGATGTTGCCAGGACTCGAGGGCCTGAGCTACAGGAAGAGTTTGGGCAGGCTGGAACTTTATTCCTTGGAGTGCAGGAGGCTGAGGGGTGATCTTAGAGGGGTGGATAAGATCATGAGGGGGAATAGATAAGGTGAATGCACAGAGTCTTTTACACAAGGTAGGGGAATCAAGAGGGCATCGAGAGGGCACAGGTTCAAGGTGAAATCTGGAAGATTTCATAAGAACCTGAGGGACAAATTTTTTACCTTGAGCTTGGTGGGTATATGAAATGAGCTGCCAGAGGAGGTAGTTGAGGCAGGTACGATAGCAACATATAAAAAACAATTGGACAGATACATGGATAGGACATGGTTAGAGGGAGACGGGCCCAGGCATGGGTAAATGGGATAAGCATGGATGGAGCATCTTGCAAGGTCAGCATGGACGAGTGAAGCTTCAACTTCAGCAGTTGAGCTGAAGGACCTGTTTCAGTGACTAGTTATCTAATCATAGAGGAGGCAGATAAAGGGGGGGGGGTGGTGTGTGTGTTTTGTGTGTGTTTTGTGTGTGTTTTGTGTATGTTTTGTGTGTGTTTTGTTTGTGTGTGTGTGTTTTGTTTGTGTGTGTGTGTGTGTGTGTGTGTGTGTGTGTGTTTTGTTTGTGTGTGTGTGTGTGTGCGTGTGTGTGTTTTGTGTGTGTGTGTGTGTGTGTGTGTGTGTGTGTGTGTGCGCGCGCGCGCGCGCCCGCGCCCCGTCCCCCCCCCCAGTGAGGGTGTGTGTGGGATCCCCAGTGAAGGTCAGTGCAGGAGGTTAGGACTGTCTGTAATGTGTACAACACTCACCCTGTTTGTCTGAGAAGGCACTTCAATTTCCGAGTCCTGCGGACCCCCGTCGGGACCCTCTCCACTTGCCTCCTCCGTCCAGCCCCCCAGATGAAGCTGTGAATTGGCCGTCAATGTTTCAGGCGAAATTAACCGAGGCACTAAGAATGAACAAAAACATTGGTCAGTTATGACCATCCACACACAATACTCCTCCAACCCTGTTCAGGAACAGCTTCTTTCCCTTTCTTACCAGACTACTCAACTATCCTCCCCATAACTCTGGTTAGTCTTGATCTTCCAATCTACCTCACTGCAGCCCATGTACTTTTTTTTTGTACTTGCACTTTCTCTGTAACATTATATTCTACACTCTGGTAATTTTCTCTTTGCACTACCTGTTTTACTTGTGTGTGGTTTGAATGAACTTATGTATGGCATGAAAAAAAGACACAAAGTGTTGAGAGCAACTCAGTAGGTTAGACAACATCTCTGGACAACATGGATAGGTGACTTTTTGGGTTGGGATCTTTCTTCAGATTGAGTGTAGAAGAGGGAAAGAAAGCTGAAAAAGAAGAGGGGTAGGAAATAGCCTGGCAGGCAACAGGAGGATACAGGTGAGCGGGTTTTGATAGACGGTTGGATAAAGACTAGAGATTAAAAGACAGGTGTGTGACAGAAGGATTGTAAATTGTGAAGCTAGATGAAGGAATGTAGGTGGAAGGGGAGGGTGAGGGGAGAAATAGGTTCCAGTCCAGGTGGGGCACAGGGGAGGTAGGGGGTTGTATAATGTATATATGGTATGATTTGACTGGGCAGCACACAAGGTTTTTCACTGTATCTCAGTACATGTGACAATAATAAACCATTATCAATACCTTCTGCCTTTTATGTCCTCGGTTTCTGATCTTTCCAGCACCTGAAACTGACCATTCCAGACTTTTCCCCATAAGTACTATCCACCAGCCCCAGTGACATCCTCCCGCATCTATGAATTAAATCTCTCCTCAATCTCCTTCATTCCACAGAAAACATCTCAGCTTCGACTCTCCCATAACTGAGATCATGCGGCAGAGACAATGTCCTGGTGAAATACTCGCCCATCCCCGACACTGCCATTGAGCACAACCCTGCACTAATCCCATTGTCAGCACTCACACCGTGGCTTTCTCTGCCTGGCCGATTCATGTCTCATCCAGATACTTTCTAAACATTGTGAGAGTCTCTGCCTCACCCTCCCGTTGGGCAGTGCGTTCCACATTCCAACCACACAGAGGGTGGTGGGTATATGGTATGAGCTGCCAGAGAAGGTAGTTAAGGCAAGTATTATAACATTTAAAAGACTTTTGGACAGGTGCATGGAAAAGGAAAGGTTTAGAGGGATATGGGCCAAATGCAGACTAGTGTAGTGGGGCATCTTGGTCAGCATGGGAAAGTTGGGCTGAAGGGCGTGGTTCCATACCGCATGACTCTGACTCTACAACCACACTCTGGGGGAAAATGCTTCCTCAGATTCCCTCTAAACCTCTCATCCATCACTTTAAACCTATGCCCTCTGGTCTTAGACATGCTCCATGGGGATAACTTACTACCAGCCCAATCTATGCCTCTTATAATTTATTATACTGCGATCAGGACCCCCTCAGTCTCTGCTGCTCCAAGGACATTAAACCTATTTAATCCAGTTTCTCCTCCAATCTGGTATTATCCATCCCCATCAACATCCTGCTGAATCTCCTCTGCAACCTCCCCAAATGTCCCCTCGCAATGCATTAGCGTCATAGTTATACCATACAGAAACAGGCTCTTCAGTCCAACTCATCAAACTGACCGAGATGTCCCATCTAAACTAATTCCATTTTCCAATATTTGGCCTATATCACTCTAAACATTTCCTATCCATGTACCTATTCAAATGTCTTTTAAATGTTCAGTTCAGTTTAGTTTAATTTAGAGATACAGCACAGAAACAGGCCCTTTGTCCCACTGAGTCTGCACCGACCAGCAATCCCCCACATTAACACCATCCTACACACACTAGGAACAAGTTATAATTTTTACCAAGCCAATTAGCCTACAATCCTGTACGTCTTTGGAGTGTGGGAGGAAACTGGAAGTCCAGAGAAAAACCACGTAGGTCACATGGAGAACGTACAAACTCTGTACAGATGGCACCCATAGTCAGGATTGAACCCGAGTCTCTATTGCAGCAGCTCTACCGTTGCACCTGTGCCACCTGTAATTGTAACTACCTCCTCTGGTAGCATGTTCCATATACCCACCACCCTCTGTGTGCAAAGGTTGCCCTTCAGCTTACTATTAAACCTTTTCTTCCTCACATTAAACCTATGCCTTTGAGAACTTGATTCCCATTCTTTGGTCAAAAAAAACGGCATTCATCCAATCCATCTGATTCACCTCTACCCCAATGCAAACATTGAACTTTATCTCTGGAACTGGTGCACTCTAATGATGAGAACTATATTTTGCACTTTTTAAACTTTACCTTAGCTTTACTTGAGTTTGGCTTGATTGTGTTTATGTACAGTATTATATGATTTGTTTGGATAGCGTGCAAAATAAAGCTTTTCACTGTACCTCAATACACATGATAATAACAAAGCTAAACCTATCTATTCCCCCATGATTTGGCCTCGCCAACGTCTTGTACAACTGTAACATAATGGCCCAATCTCTATGTGGAAACAAAAAACTGCAGAGGCTGGTTTACAAAAAAAGGCACAAAATTCTGGAGTAACTCAACAGGTCAGGCAGCATCTCTGAAGAACATGGATAGGTGGCGTTTTGGGTTGAGACCCACATTAATTCCCAACTTCTATACTCAATTACCTGACTGATGAAGGCCAAAAGCCTGTTTGACCTGTCCTACCTTTCCCCTGAATGTTTCAGAAACAGGCCACCCAGAGCATATTGTTGCCTTTCTTTCAGTCTTAGCCTGTAGGTACTATTGCAAAGTTTAAGAAACATTTAGACACGTACATGGATAGGACAGGTTTAGAAGGATATGGGCCAATCACAGGCAGGTTGGACTAGTGTAGATGCGGCATGTCGGTCAGTATGGGCAGGTTGGGCCGAAGGGCCTGTTTCTACACTGTATGACTCTATTACCCCACGTTTTCCTGAACTATGCGCTCCAGTTCATGTCATAGGCCCATCACGTCTATGCCACCATTTAATCATGGCTGATCCATCTTTCCCTCTCAACCCCTTTCACCTGCCTTCTCCCCATAAAATTTGACACCCTTACTAATCACAAACCTATCACTCTCCGCTTTAAACATACTCAATGTTTCTTCAATGTTGGAAACAGCACATTTGGAAGAAATGAGACTCCTCCTAATAGAAAAAAAAGACCAATTCTTATCGAGTTGGTCTCCATTTATTGACCTTGTGGAATCATGCGGTGTAATATCAGCATAAAATTAAAATTCGGGGTTTGACTGAAAATTGATTAAGAATATTAAAAAAAAAAAAAAAAAACATCGATTGGTTGCGTGGGAGAATCTCCTCTTTGCTTTACTTTTGCACATTTCCTTTTTTTTTTTTTTTTTTTTCACTCGATACTCACTAATTTATTCTTTACTCTTCACTACTTCTTTCTTTCTCATTTCTTTTTAAAAAGGAAGTTGTACAAATAATGTTTTAATAATTCTTGGCACCTGTAAAAAGGAACCATTAAAATGTAATGTGCTTACTTCCAAAAAAACAAAAAAATAAATTAAAAAAAATAAAAAATAAAAAAAAAACAAAAAAAACAAAAAACAAAACATACTCAATGACTTGGCGTCCACAGCCGTCTGAGGCAATGAATTCCACAGATTCATGACTAAAGAAAATTTTCCTCATCTTCTTTCTAAAGGCATCTCCTTTTATTCCAAGGCTATGGCCTCTGGTCTGAGACGCTCCCACTAGTGGAAACATCCTCTCCAAATCCACTCCATCCAGGCCTTCCACTATTCAGTAAGTCCCCCTCATCCTCTTAAACTCAGTTTTGCGGAGTTCACTTGCGACACATGGTGTGGGCCCGGCCCTTCGTGCGGTAAAGAGTGCCGAGGTACCTGGAGCGGTGGGCTGCTCGGTGTCGGAACTGTGGGCCTGGGACCTGGCCTCCATCTGTGGTGGCTGAACAGTCTGCTGGTGGAGCTGCAAGACAGAAGAACCGTTTAGTTTAATTTAGTTTATTGTCACGTGTACCGAGGTATAGTGAAAACCTTTATTGTGCGCTAACCAGTCAGCAGAAAGACAATACATGATTACAATAAAGCTATCCAGTGTACAGATACATGTTAAAGGGAATAACGTTTAAGGCGACACAGTGGTATAGCGGTAGAGTTGCTGTCTTATAGCGCCAGAGACCATGGTTCGATCCTGGCTAAGGAGTACTGTCTGTATGGAGTTTGTACGTTCTCCCTGTGACCACGTAGGCTTTCTCCGGGTGCTCCAGTTTCCTCCCACACTCCAAAGACTCCCACACTCCAAATATGCAAAAATAGCTAATAAATGCAAAATGGTTCCTACATGAACTTTACTAGACTTTATCTTGTATTAGTTTAATTTTAGTTTAGAGATAAGGTGTGGAAACAGGCCCTTCAGCCCACCGAGTCCACGCCAACCAGCAATCCCCATACACTAGTTCTATGCTACAGACAAGGGACAATTTAAAGAAGGCAAGTAAAGTTCATGTAGGAACCATTTTGCGTTTATTAGCTATTTTTGCATATTATTGTATTACTTTGTATGCTACAGTATTTCTTTTGGACATTAAGAGGTTAATATTAAGCTTACGTACAGAACTGCGAGGACCCAGAGGTGTGGCTAGGGTTATGTATAAATTCTTCCAGCACTGATATAATTTTAGTGTGTGACGATGAAAGGTCTACTGAATACAAGGTTCAGTAGATATACGAGAAGTGCCTGCTGGATAAAAGGTCTGGCAAGACAGTATAGGTCGCGTAGGAACGACGATAGGATATTAGATTCTTATCAAGTTAACAACAAGTTAACAACAAGTTAATGACAAGAGATATGTCAAGTAGTGTAGGAAAATAACTGCAGATGCTGGTACATATCGAAGGTATCACAAAATGCTGGAGTAACTCAGCAGGTCAGGCAGCATCTAGGAGAGAGGGAATGGGTGACGTTTCAGGTCGAGACCCTTCTTCAGAGATATGTCAATATGTTTTATTGCAACTTCAAATAAACGACTAACTAACTGAAACGTCGTGGAGATCTCTTTGCTATTGTTATTTGCGTCAAGAATGTTTCGCTCCCGTTCCTACGTCATACGGTAAGCTTTGGGGCTTTATAAGGAAGACGAGAAGTTAGCCGTAATAGTCCGATTAAAGATAGTGTGTAGTTCTCCAGCAAGGTAGATAGTAGCTCAGGACTGCTCTCCAGTTGGTAGGACGGTTCAGTTGACCAAGAAAAACTGGGAAGAAAATGTCCCTGAATCTGCAGGTGTGCGTTTTCACACTTCCATATCTCTTACCTAATTGGAGAGGGAAGAAGAGGGAGTAGCCAGAATGCCAACTTGTCTTCGATTATGCCGCTGGCCTTGCCACGAGGTGTAAATGGAGTTGTTGGGGACATGCCGAACTTCTTAAGCCTTCTAGGCTTTCAGGAGAATCTTTCATGGACTTCCCCAATGCAGGCCCCACCAATGTGTCACCATCGCCTCCAACCTTCCACCCCCCTCCTCCTGCTGTTCCAGACCTTACCCTCTGCACAGACCCCAGCCACAAACTCAATCTCTGGCTCCCCATGCAAACTCCCACACTCTTCCTCTCTCGGGTCCACCCACACCTCTCAGCCCGCAGTCCGGAGAAGGGTCTCAACCCGAAACGTCACCAGTCCATGTCCTGCACAGATGCTGCCTGACCCGCTGAGTTCCTACATCACTTTGTGTTTTGCTCAAGATTCCAGTATCTCATGTTCTGTGGGAGGGGCTGTGCTGAGGGAGCGCCGCACTGTGGGAGCGCTGCACTGTGGGAGCGCCGCACTGTGGGAGGTGCGGTACTGAGGGAACGCCGCACTGTGGGAGTGCCGCACTGTGGGAGGTGCAGTACTGAGGGAGCGCTTGCACTGTGGGAGCGCCGCACTCTGGGAGGTGTGGTACTGAGGGAGCGCCGCACTGTGGGAGGAGCAGAACTGAAGGAGCACCGCACTGTGGGAGGGGCAGCACTGAGGGAGCTTCATACAGTGGGAGAAGCAGTAGTAAAATGGATGTTTCTGTCCTGAATGTATTTAATAAAACAGTGTAAGAAATATTACATCTAACTAAACACGTCGTAGAGTTGTTGCCTTACAGCGTCAGAGATCCGGGTTTGATCCTGACTATGGATACTGTCTGTACGGAGTTTGCATGTACCCTCTATGACTGCGTGGGCTTCGTTCAGGTGTCCAGTTTCCTCCCACATTCCAAAGAAGTACAGGTTTTCTGGTTAGTTGGCTTCTGTAAATTGTCCCTAGTATGTAGGATTGATAGTATGTAGGATTGATAGTCCCTAGTATGTAGGTGATAGCTGGCTGGCACAGACTCAGTGGTTTGATGGGCCTGTTTCTGCACTGAATCTCTAAAACTAAAACTCGTTCCGCCTGAGGCCACACTGTGCTTACCTCATGCATGTAGATAGCGTGTAGACTCATTTCCGTAGAAGCAATGTTAGCGAGCAGGAGCGACCTGCCTGAACCAGCACTCTCTGTCACGCTGATGAACCAAGAGAAACACAGGATTGAAGAGTCAGTCCGCCAGTAACTAATTCCACCCAGTCTCAGAGACCTCATTTTACCTGCAGCTGCTCAGCTATATTATCTGATGTATCACCAAGGCAGTCGGTGGGGAGAGAATGCACGACACATGCATGTGACAGGACCACCACTGTGCTTCAGTGGTGCTTTTCTCAGCAATCCTTCAGTCGTTACTCAGTGTTTGAATGTAGACACAGAAAAAATTTACAAGGATGTTACTGGGTTTGGAAGGTTTGACTTAGGAGGACCTGGAAAGGCGACTTTCTTCCCCCCAGAGCGTAGGAGGCTGAGGGGAGACGTTATCCAGGTTGATAAAATCATGAGGGGCATCAATAAGATAAATAGCTGGTCTTTTTCTCAGGATAGGGAGGTCTAAAACTACAGGACCTGGTTTCAGGAGGGGAAAGGGACCCACAGAGGAAGGTTTTCACACATAGACAGGTATATGGAGTGAGAAAGTGGTAGAGGCGAATGAAATTAGAACATTTATGTCACGCTGATGTTTTGCACTATCACGGTCTGGTTTACTTAGTAAAACAGATAATTTATCATATACTTACTTACTGGTTGTGTTGCAGCAAGGGAGAATTTTGTGGCTCTACTTCATATGTGGTACATATGATGGGCATGGAGAGGAGAGGTTCAGAGGGATATAGGGCAAGTTCAGGCAAATGGGACTAGCTTGGTGGGCATGTATGAGTTGGGCTAAGGGGCCCATTTCTAAGCTGGACTGCTCTGCGACTGTAATGTGCATCCCTGTCAAAAGGAGGATCTGCTCAGGCAGTTGTCTGCCATTATTAGGCTGGTCCAGGCTGGTGGGTGGCTCCAGATTAGGAATGAAGCTCAGGCTTATCTGCCCTAGACAGATCCGAACTAGACTTCCTTGCCCTCGGGATGCGGCTGAGAGCATATTCGCACCCAACTCACTGAAGCTAGAATTAGAGTCATAAAGTACAGCACAAAACTGGCCCTTCAGCCCAACTTGTCCATGCCGATCAAGATGGCATACTGGACTAGACTCATTTGGGTGCTTTTGGCCCATATCTACCCTTCCTGTCCATATATCTGTCCAAATGTCTTTTACAAGTTATACTTTAACCGTTTCTATAACTTCCTCTGGCAGCTCATTCCAGATACGGACTATCTTCTGAGTGAAAAAGCCGTCCCCAAACCCCCTCTTAAATCTCTCCCCATTTACCTTAAGCCTGTGCCCTCTACTTTTAGAATCCTCTATCCTGGGATAAAGACCGAGTTGAATTCTAAAGGTTCATTTCAGGATACCAGCATCTGCAGGATTCTGATCGATTTCTCCAATTTCAACTAATACACCCCCCCAAACATCTCTCTCTTTCTCTGTCCCCCAAACCCAATCCCCACACATTTCTCTCACTATCTTCCTCCCCCCTCCCCCACTCTTGTTCCTTCCCCCTCCTTCATACATTCATCTCCCAGCCTCAAATTCCCCATTTTCCTTTTATCTCCTCTCCCAGTCCTCTTCCACCCACATCCCTCCCTCCAGCATTACATTTCACTCCTTATCTGACACCCTTTTGTCTCCTTTTCATCTCTAGCCTTTGCCACTTATTCCACCCATTTGCCTGCTGCCTCACAGTGCCAGAGACCCAGGTTTGATTAGGACCATGTATGCTATCTGTGTGGAGTTTGCACCTTCTCCCTGTGATCGTTTGGGTTTCCTCCGGGTGCTCCGGTTTCCTCCCACATCCCAAAGACATACGGGTCTGTAGGTTAATTAGTCTCTGTAAATTCCCCCCAGTGTGCAGAGAGTCCTGGTGGGGGTCCCTCTATGCAGGGATTCTGCCCTTCCCCATCGGGGACCTGGGGTGGAGGGTATTGCACCGAGGAGTCCCCTGCAACCTGTTCCTCGCGCGGTTCACAGACTCGCCAGCCGCCTGCCACTTTTGCGGGCTGGAAGTCTGTGTACCACGTGTACGTGGAGTGTGTGAGGTTGCAGCCCCTGTTTCAATATCTAAAGGGGCTGCTCCTTGCCTTTTGGCTGCAATTTTCACCCACCATCCTCATTTTTGGACACCCTCTGCGTAGGGGAGAGGGGAGAGGGTAAGGCTGCAAGATGTCCTGGTTGGGTTGCTCCTGGGCCTGGCCAAGCTGGCCATCCGCGACTCACGGCGCCAGGCGGAAGAGGGCTCTGCCTGAGCCAGCTGCCTACCCCTTTTCTGCGGCTACATCCACGCCCGGGTGGTGTTGGAGAGGGACTACGTGCTGTCCACAGGCGCCCTGGAGGATAATAGTTTCAATTGGTATATTTGTTTGTAATAGTATTCTGGAGGTGGGTTCTGTTTTGGTTTTATTGTATTGTATATATTATTTTAATATTCGAATAAATATTTTTGATTTAAAAAAAAAGTGTGCAGAGAGTGGATGAGAAGGTGGGATAATATAGAACTAGTGTGAGCGGGTGATCGATGGTCGGTGTGGATTTGGTTGGCCGACGGACCCATTTCCATGGTGTATCTCTAAATTAAAGCCCCCTCACCTGTATCCTCCTTTCATTTGCTATGCTTTATCCCACCCCCACCTCTCTTTTCCAACTTTCTCCCCCTACTCCATTAGTCTGAAGGAGGGTCCTGACTCAAACCATTGTCTGTCCATTCGCTCCACAGATGCTGCTTGACTCGCTGAGATCCCCCAGCACTCTGTACTTTGCTCCGGTCTCCAGCAGCTGCAGCCTGCTTCTCTGCAGGACCCCGACTGGTGTTTCCCTGCTACCTACCTCTCCTCGATGATGGTCCTGTCGCTGCGATAGAGCGAGCTCTCAGCACCGTTCTCCACCAGCAGCGTGTGCGACCTGGTGCGGCCAGGGAGGTGGGAGGTGGATAGTGTCGCTAGCACACTTGCAGTGGCAGAGGCGGTGCTGCACGGCTGCATCAGGCTCGCGTCCCTGCTCACCAGCGGCGCAGCGGGTAGTGTCGAATGCGTCAGCAGGCTCATGATCAGGTTCTCCGGCTGCAAGTAGAAGGAGACAGTCAGACACTGGTACAAGTATATCTGTGCATGCAGGCACACATACTCGCGCACACACACCCACAGACACACTCGCACAAACGCACACACTTACAGACATGCTCATACACAGACGTGCATGCACACAGTCACACAGACACGCTCACACACCCATACACACAGATACACATGGGCACGCAGGCTTAGAAACATAGAAAACATAGAAAATAGGTGCAGGAGTAGGCCATTCGGCCCTTCGAGCCTGCACCGCCATTCAATATGATCATGGCTGATCATCCAATTCAGTATCCCGTACCTGCCTTCTCTCCATACCCCCTGATCCCTTTAGCCACAAGGGCCACATCTAACTCCCTCTTAAATATAGCCAATGAACTGGCCTCAACTGCTCCCTGCACACACTGCAATATTTCCTCATTACCCAGTAGCAGATGCAGCCCAGTCCATCACACAGACCAGACCCTCCACCACTGACTCCATCAAAACCTCATGCTGCCTGCGGAAAGCAGTCAACATAACCAAAGACTTGTCCCACCCGGGTCATTCCGCCTTCTCCTGCCCCCTTCCAGCAGAAGGTACAGAAGCTTGAAAGTGCGCTCCACCAGACTTGGGAACTACTTCCTCTCTATTATAAGGCTTCTGAATGGTCCTTCCATAAGTTCTATACTGCCCGATTCATCTCTTTCCCATTGCGGACATTGAACTGTGTCTCTGAAACTGGTGCGCTACAATGTTGAGAACTATATTCTGCACTCTGATCTTCCCTTTTGCTCTATCTATTGTACTTGAGTTTGACATGATTGTATTTATGTATGGTATTATCTGATCTGTTTGGATAGTATGCAAAACAAAGCTTTTCACTGTTACTCGGTACATGTGACAATAATAAACCTAAACCAAAATTTGAATAAAGGCTTTATTTTGGGTTATGTTTAGGTCCATTGAAGTTAATAATTCTTACTGATTCACATCCTGTAGAATTCATTGACAGCCTTCCTCACTATCCATAATTCCGCCAACATTCATGTCTTCTGGGACCTCTGCTGTTGGTGATACATATCAATGATTGGACCAACATGCAGGAGGGCTGATTAATAAGATACCTCGTCTAAGCTGGTCCCACTTCTCCATGTTTGTCCCAAATCACTAAGCTTTTCCAATCCAATGTCTTTTAAAAGCTGTTATTGTACCTGCCTCAACTACCTCCTCTGGCAGCTGGTTCCATATATCCATTATCCTCTGTGTGAAAAAGTTGCGCTTACGGTTCCCATTAAATCTTTCCCCTCATCTTAAATCTGTGATTTTAGTTCTTAATTCCTCTACCCTGGGGAAAAGACTGTACATTCATGCCATCTATTCCTCTCGTGATTTCATACTACCTGCGCTCCAAGGAATCAAGTCCTAGCCTGCCCTACCTCTACCAGTAGCTTAATCCTGGCAACATCCTCGTAAATCTTTTCCAGTTTAATGGCAATTTTTTAATGCCAGGGTGACCAAAACTGAACACAATGCTCCAAGTGTGGCCTCACCAACTTCTTGTGCAACTGTAACATCATATCCGAAATCCATAATATCCCATACTCAATACCCAGACTGATGAAGGCCATCATGCCAAAATTGTCCACCTCGTGGCACCACTTTCAGAGAACTATGTACATGCTTTTAAGAACATTGAACATTGAACGTACATCAGTACATCAGGCCCTTCAGTCCACAGGGACAGGCCCTTCAACCCACAGTGTCTGTGCCAAACATGATGCCATAACCAACTCTTATCTACCTGCACATGATCCATATCCTTCCATTCCCTGCATATCCATGTGCCTATCTAAAAGTCTCTTTAAATGCTGCTATTGTATCTGCCTCCACAATCACTCCCTGGCAGCAAGTTCCTGGCACCCACCACTGTGCACAAAACCTGCCATGTACGTCTCCTTTAAAATGTGCCCCTCTCATCTTAGAGCTATGCCCTCTAGTATTTCATATTTCCATCCTGGGAAACAGGCTCTATCTACCCTATCTATGCCTCATAATGTTATATACATCCAGCAGGTCTCTCCTCAACCTCTGGCTTTACAGGGAGAACAATCCAAGTCTGTCCAATCTCTCTCCATAGATAATACCACCTGACTGATGAAGGACAATGTACAAAAGTATTCTTTACCACCCTATCTACCTGTGACACCATTTTGAAGGAACTATATATCTGTGCTCCTGGATGATCCCTTTGCTCTACAACACTCCCCAGTGCGCGACCAATCACTGTGAATGTACAGGTATGGTTTGACTTGTCAAAATGCATCACCTCGCACTTATCTGAATTAAACTGCATTTGGCATTCCTCGGCCCACTTGCCCAGCTTTTCAAGCTCCTGCTGTAATTTTTGAGAACTACCTTCACTGTCTACGATGGCTCCTTGGCCGATGGCGGTCGTGCTGTGACACTTACGATGTTGGCGGACTCGTTGGAGAGCAGGGAGCTGCAGAGTGGCGTGTCGGAGAAGAGGTGTTGGGCCAGGGGACCAGTGGCTGCGTCGTGCTGCACCTTCTCCTTCAGGTGGCTGATGAAGACCGAGCTGTCCTGGGGCGGGTGCCAGCGGGGGTTGGTGATGGTGAAGTGCATCAGCGAGAGTTCCGTCTTCCCGTTCTCCGCCTGCTGGTAGACCGAGGCCTCGGTCTGGCCTTCCGACAACCACTGCGGACCAGAGGGACCGTTACCCCCGGAGTTGCAGATATCAAAGTACCTGTCCCCTAGACCCTCCAAACCAGGGATGCATCTGTGATACCACCCCAAACCAGGAGTCTGTCACTGATACTATGAGGAAACATTAGTCGCAGAGCTGCAGATATCAAAGTACCTGTCCCCGCAAAACAGGGCTCTCTCCCCAAGACCCGCAAACTAGGGGTCTGTCACTGACACCACAAGTGGAAACTTTGCACCACCCAGAGCTACAGATATCAAAGTACCCGTCTTGAGTCCCTTCATTACTGGGGCCTGTCTCTGAGATTACCCCATCCCAGGGGTCAGTCACTGATACCATGAGGGACAATAGCCCCAGAGCTACAGATATTCAAATACCCATCCCAGAGTCGCTGCAATACAGGGCTCTGTTTCTGTGACCACCCCACCCAGGGTCAGTCAGCAACACCACCCCACCCAGAAACCTGGGACACTAATGGAAGCAAACTTCCCCCCCCTGTGAAAAAGCCCATGGGGGAGCAGAGAGTGCGGAGTGGGGAGCGGGAATGAAAACGGATTGTCCCCTGGTCCCGAGCTCGCCCCCACCCTTCCACCCACCATGGGGTTGCCGTGCTTCCGGACGTCCATCTGTGCGAAGGAGCAGATGTCCCCGACCCCAACCACCTCCACCGAGAAGTTGCGGAAGAAGTCGATGATCTCCAGGGACTTAGGCCGCAAGGAAAAGATCAGCACAAAGGGAGTGATGATGGGACTCAGCAACTCCTCTAGGATGAACACCTGCAACACACAAAACAGGGGATCGCGGGTCAGTCATCCCCCCAGCTTTACCTTGTCAACCCAGCCCTAATCCCTTACCTTCTCGCAAGTCCTGCAATGTGGTTCCAACCACAGCCAGGTTAGAACTTCAGCCCAGCCCGTTCCCAAGGTCCCACCCACCGGAGACCCAGCCTGGCCATAGGGTGGGCGAGAGCAGAATAGATTAGAGAATAAATAAATTCTTGATTAGTATGGGTGTCAGAGGTTATGGGGAGAAGGCAGGAGAATGGGGATGAGGGAACGATAGATCAGCCATGATTGAATGGCGTAGTAGACTTGATTTTGCTCCTATCACTTATGAACATGACATCAAGCACACTGCCCATCGTCATGCTGAAAGATCACCTATTCAGGAGAAGCTGGGAGCATAGGAGGCTGATCGGTGATGTTATTGAGGTGTACAAGATCATGAGGGGCATAGATAAAGTGAACACCCACAGTCTTTTTCCCAGGGTAGAGGATTTTAAGACACGCTTCAGATGAGAAGGGGAGGGATTTAAGAAAGACCTCAAGGGTAACACTATCACACAAAGGGTAGTCCGTATCTGGAATAATCTCCAGGGGAAGCTATAGAAGCAGATACAATTATGATTTTCAAGATACATTTGGACAGGTATATGGATAGGAAGGGTTTAGAAGGATATGGGCCAAATGAAACATCCAGTATGCCAACTTGGTCTGCCTGGACAAGGTGGACCAAACGGCCTGTAGCTGTGCTGAATAGCTCTGTGACTCTATGATCTCCAGAATCGGGCTCCTCCAACAGGGGCAGTCCACAGCTGAGATACATGGTTGCTGCTGGAAGATTTCCTGTCTTTATAGGAAAAAGGGTAAAGCTCAAGTAATCCCCATTTAATATGGAATCGGGGGAGAGCTGGATAAAATTCACCTACACTTGCCCCAAAATCTAAACAGAGGGTTAGATGGAAAGTAATAAATGAGCACTAGTAAGGGAACCAGGCTGTGCCCTACCCCCGGTGGTCTCCTCCTCCCACCCTCCTGCAGGGTGGGAACCGGACTTTTTCTTACCGCTTTGTACTGGAAGAGTTGGGCCATCTCATCCCTGGTCTCAGATTTGTTGGCATTTCCTTTCCAGTGGTCGGGCATGTAGTGGATGTGGGCAAGCACACACTGCAGCAGCTGCTCCGGGCACCACACCATGTACTCGTCTGGGATGAAGGACCTGCGGACAGACACAACAACACACCCCTTGTTACAGGAGCACGCGAGGCAGCGAGACAGATACAACAGATGCCCAATAGATCCGAGCTAACACACCCATCCACCTCGACAAAGGGTCACTCAAAACTGGGCCGTGTCTGGCCACTCCCTCTCCTCCCCTCTCCCATCAGGCTAGACGCACAGATGTTTGAAAACGCTCACCTCCAGATTTAGGGACAGTTTCTTCCTAGCTGTTTAGACTTTTGAGACAGAGCGTGGAAACAGACTTGCCCAAAATAGGGAAATCGAGGACGAGAGGACATAGGTTTAAGATTTAAAAGGAATCTGAGGGGTATCTGATGGGTGCATGGAATGATTTGCTGGAAGAGGTAGTTGAGGCAGGGACTATCGCAACGTTTCAGAAACATTTTGACAGGTACATGGATACAACAGGTTTAGAGGGATATGGGCCAAACGCAGGCAGGTGAGACGAGTGCAGCTGGGACATGTTAGCCGATGTGGGCAGCTTGGGCCGGTTTCCATCCTGTATGACTCTATAAAACAGGTCCACTGCGACCACAATAACCTGCAGTCACCCCTGTACTCTAGCACTATCCTACACACTATGGATAATTTACAATTTTACAGAAGCCAATTAACCTACAAACTTGCACGTTTTTAGAGTGTGGGAGGAAAACAGAGCACCCAGAGAAAATCCACGCGGTCAAACTCCATACAGACAGCACCCGTAGTCAGGCAATTGAATCTGATCAGCTCGAATGACATCCTGACCTCCCATCTACCTCATTGGATACCTTTCAACTATTTTTAATCGGACTTTATCTTGCACTTAATGTTATATCCTTTATCCATTATCTGTGCACTGTGGACGGCTTGATTGGAATTATGTGTAGTCACTAGACAATAGGTGCAGGAGTAGGCCATTCAGCCCTTCGAGCAAGCAATGCGATCATGGCTGATCACTCTCAATCAGTACCCCGTTCCTGCCTTCTCCCCATACCCCCTCACTCCGCTATCCTTAAGAGCTCTATCCAGCTCTCTCTTGAAAGCATCCAACGAACTGGCCTCCACTGCCTTCTGAGGCAGAGAATTCCACACCTTCACCACTCTCTGACTGAAAAAGTTCTTCCTCATCTCCGTTCTAAATGGCCTACCCCTTATTCTTAAACTGTGGTCCCTTGTTCTGGACTCCCCCAACATTGGGAACATGTTTCCTGCCTCTAATGTGTCCAATCCCCTAATTATCTTATATGTTTCAATAAGATCCCCCCTCATCCTTCTAAATTTCAGTGTATACAAGCCTAATTGCTCCAGCCTTTCAACATACGACAGTCCCGCCATTCCGGGAATTAACCTAGTGAACCTACGCTGCACGCCCTCAATAGCAAGAATATCCTTCCTCAAATTTGGAGACCAAAACTGCACACAATACTCCAGGTGCGGTCTCACCAGGGCCCGGTACAACTGTAGAAGGACCTCTTTGCTCCTATACTCAACTCCTCTTGTTATGAAGGCCAACATTCCATTGGCTTTCTTCACTGCCTGCTGTACCTGCATGCTTCCTTTCAGTGACTGATGCACTAGGACACCCAGATCTCTTTGAACATCCCCTCTTCCTAACTTGACACCATTCAGATAATAATCTGCCTTTTCTTTGTCTTTTCTTTGACTGGATAGCATGCATAAAGCTTTTCACCATACCTCGGTAGTACACATGACAATAATAAACTAAACTATCACTTTTAGCTCGGATAGATACTCAGATAGGTGTGTTAGCTCAGATAGATACTCAGATAGAAGAGTGTAGAGGGAGCTTCACTCTGTGTCTGACCCTGCAGGTGTGATGACAACTAGAGAGCAGTTCTGAGTTACTATCTTCCCCATTGAAGACTCTCGGACTATCTTAGATCAGACTTTACTTGACTTTATCTTGCACTAAATGTTATTCACGTTATTCCTTTATCATACATCTGTTCACTGCAGATGGCTTGATTGTAATCATATATTTTCATTCCGTTGACTGGCTAGCATGCAACAAAAGCTTTTCCCTGTACCTCGGTAGATGTGACAATGAAGGTGCCAGAGGTTATGGGGAAAAGGCAGGAGAATGGGGTTTGAAGGGAGAGATAGATCAACAATAATTGAATGGAGGAGTAGACATTATAGGCCAAATGGCCTAATTCTACTCCTATTCCTTATGACCTTAATATACTAAACTCATTAAAGGAGCTTCACTCTGCATCTAACCCTGTGAGTTTGTGGCGGGACAGTGTAGAGAGCTTCACTCTGATTGTTCTACCCTGTAATACAGTACGTTGAATGGTTAATGCAGCAGAGCTATGGTTGCGTGTGGGATGGTCTTTACATCCTCCCTTAGTATTTCTTATATCCCCGCTCAGATGCCTTAAGATTATTCGGTGGTCCTATCCTTGTCTAGGTCCTCCGACTGTGTGCCACTATCGAAGAGATCCACAGGAGGCTCTGCCTCAAAGCAGCCAATATCATCACCCACACCACCTTGGCCACGCTCTCATCGAGCTGCAACCTTCGGGGAAAAGGTACAGGAGCCTGAGAACTGTCACTTCCAGGTTCGAGTACAGCTTCTTCCCAGCAACCATCAAGCTCTTGAACTCTGCCCAACACTAACCTCAGCAACTCTGATCTTCTATGGGCAGTCTTTGGTTTTAATACGGGCTTGGACTTTTGCACTGTTATGGTCACCGAGTATTATGGTTATTAATTTATTGTAGCGTTGGTTTGTTTAAGTTTATTATTGTCACATGTACTGAGGCACAGTGAAAACCTTTGCATCCTATCCAATCAAATCAGATATACCATACATAAGGTTGGTGTGACAATCAAGTCAAATAGATAAAGGGGAAGACACAAAGTTCAGAATATAGTTCTCAGAATTGTAGTGTATTAGTTCCAGGGAATATTATATATTTATTTTTTAGAGATATAGCGTAGAATCAAACCCTTCTGCCCACCGAGTCCGCGCTGACCAGCGATCAACCCGTACACTAGCACTATCCTACACACTAGGGACAATTTACAATTTTTCCTGAAGCCAATTAACCTGAAATCCTGTTTGTCTTTGGAGTGTGGGACAAAACCAGAGCACCCAGAGAAAACCCATGCAGTCATGGGGAAAACGTACAAACTGCCTACAAACGGTGCCCGTAGTCAGGGTCGAACCCAGGTTTCTGGCACTGTAAGGCAGCAGCTCTAGCGCTGTCCCACCCTGCCAACCCCCTCTTCTGCGTGTTATTTCATTTATGGGCCTGTTAAGCTGCAGCACCTAAGAATTTCACTCTTCTCTTGACAAACACTCGTGACCCTCAGGTCCCCAGCCTCACCTCCCTCGCCAACCCCTCCACACCTTCCTCCCCCACAACTCTGCAGCTCCCTGACCCCACTACCATATATCCCAGGTCCCCTCCAACTGCATACCTGCACCTCCCTCCTGCCTGCTGCCCCCTCCATACCTCTCCCCCCCCCCCCCCCCACCTCACCTGCAGATGGTGACCAAGATGCCCAGCAGAGTGATGGCAGTGAGAATGTGCTGCACAGTGAGCACGTCCTCGTCATACACAGTCAGGGCAATGAGCACGGCCAGGATGGAGCCGGAGAAGAATGCCAGGTTCTGGGCGATGACTGTCAGCAAGGGTGAGGTGAAGGAGTTCATGTACTTGGCAGCCGGCTTGTAGCCACGGCTGAGCCGGGCCTGGAGCTCGTGGTCAAGCTCATTGAAGTGGCGGAGGTAGAGGCGGCCGAAGAGCGACCAGCGACGTGCCCCCAGGCTGCCCGGCTCTCGCTTGATCACCTCGGTGTAACTGAAGAAGGCGTAGAGGATCTGCCAGACCAGGATGAAAGGGCAGAGCAGTAGGTTGGCCACCCCCATCAGCAGCACCGTCCTGCTCAGCTGCCGAGCCAGCTCCAGCCGGCTGGTGGCCCGCTTGTACTTGGGGTGCAGGTTCCACTTGTTCTGGAAGAGCGAGCCGGGGCCCCAGAAGAGGATCAACTCAAAGTTGTACTTCAGGCCCTGGGAGAAGAAGATGACATCGCCCAGAAAGGGGAGGCTGAGGTGGACGGGCAGCAGGGACTTGTTCACCATGGCCACCATGTAGTTCTTGAAGCGCAGGATGCGATGGTAGATGTCCAGCTCGGTCAGCTCCTTCTTATGGATGCACATCTGCTGCTCCCGCTGCAGCCGGATCAGCCGCGCCTGCACCTCCTGCCATGTGTAGTTGCACAGTTCCACCTGCAAGAGGCAGGAAAGGCCAGAGTCAGTCATGCAGTACATTGGATGCACTGCCTCACAACACCAGAGACCCGGGTTTCATCACAACCTCGAGGTAGGGGGGGTGTGGGAGGTGAGGTGGGATGGGGTGTGGGAGGTGGGGTGGGGTGTGGGGGTGTGTGTGTGCGCGCGCGTTGAGTTTGCATTGCAAGGGTTTCCTCCAGATGCTCCGGTTTCCCCATACATCCCAAAGACGTGCGGGTTTGTAGGTTCATTGGCCTCTGTAGCTTAATTGTCCCTGGTGTGTTTAGGATACAACTAGTGATTTGATGATCATGGTTGGTGCGGTGGGCTCGATTCCACACAATCACTGCACTAAACTAAACTAAACCTGGGTTCTATCCTGACCTCGGGTGCTCGCTGTGTGGTTTGCAGATTCTCCTGTGACCACGTAGGTTTCTCCGGATGCTCCAGTTTTTGCCCACATCCCAAAGACATGCTTATTTATAAGTTAATTGGCCCTCTGTGAATTGCCCCAGGTGTGTAAGGAGTGGATGAGAAACTAGGGTAACATAGAACTTGTGTGAACGGGTGATCGATGGGCCAAAGCTGTATCTCTAAAACAGTCAGCGCCCCTCCAGGTTCACATAGTTTCCCCTCTTGTGTGCTTATAGAGGTGTATAAAAACATGAGGCAAACTGATTGGATCAGTACTTTTTTTGTAATGTTACTGGGTACTGGCACCTCGGGAAAGGTACAAACTAGATTTTCAAATTATTTACATGTTGATTTTATACTTTGATGTTATATTTTTAGTTATTAGTTCATTAAATTAGACATTGAATGGTCACGGAATCAAAACGGAAAAGGGGGCTATATTGATCCAAAAATAATTGTTGCTAATTGTGGCTTAATTTTTAATTGACATGTACCAGCACCTTTTTGTCCACAAAAAAGTACCGGATAGAATGAAAGCACAGAGCCTTTTGCCCAGACTAGGGGAATCAGAGAACAGAGGTTTAAGGTGAGGGGGGAATGATTTAATCGGAACCTGAAGGGAATATTTTTTTCCCCACACACAGGCTGATGGGTATATGGAACGAGCTGCCAGAGGAGCGGAACAGTGGCGCATCGTAGAGTTGCTGCCTTACAGCGCCAGAGACCCGGGGTCGATCCTGACTTTACGGAGCAAAGGCAGCATGCCCTGTGACCGCTTGGGTTTTTTTCCCAGGAGCTCCAGGGTCTTCCAGTGCTCCATAGACGTGCAGGTTTGTAGGTTAATTGGCTTCTGTAAAGTGTAAATTGTCCCTCTTGTGTAGGATAGAGCTAGCGTATGGGACGATTGCTGGTCGGCACGGACTCTGTGAGCCAAAGTGCCTGTTTCCATGCTGTATCTCCAAAGTAAAATCTAAATGAAAGCAAGGAGGTAAAGGAGGCAAAAATGCAGGTACTTTAACAACATTTAAAAGACATTTAGATATATACCTGGATAAAAAAAGTTTAGTCAATGGATGCAAATGCATGCAAATGAGACCAGCTGGGATGGGGAATCTTGGTGGATAAGGACAAGTTAGGCCGAATGGCCCCTTTCCGTTCCGCACTCCCACTCTAACGTCTGGGGTCAGAAAGTTAACAAAACGTACAATCCAAAATAAAAAAGCATGTGAAGATGTGGTAACTGAGAATAGTAACTATCTCAATCCTAGTCTACACACTCTTGGGGAAGGTATCTGACATGTGTGTTCCGATCAAATGTGAAAAGTAAACCACAGCTGTGTTCCTACAACAGCCGCACAAAGATAGTCATTCTATGGAGTTGCCCAGTCGCCATTCACTGTATTAAGGTTGCAGAAGGACTCCCAAAACAAAACACTGATACATCAGATGACTGGATGCAGGAGAGCTCTCTAAAGGTGAGCTGCAGGATATACCGTGGGGATCTTCAGAGCTTTGATGTAGAACGTTCTGATTTCCCAGTAGCTGAGGAGATTGCAGATGACTTTGACCAGCCGATACCCCCAGAACACAGCAGCCATAATCAGGAGGAAGATAATCCATCCATTGTTCCGAATCCTGGAATAGACACGGAAAAAGATAATATTAAAATTAATTAGCAGGGCGCCATCTATCCTGGTGACTGCAGAGACAATCCCAATAAAATAACCAACAACACTAAGGAATGGGAGAGATTCAAGACACAAAGAGAACACATTGTAGCTTATTTTATATTTCCATAATAAATTCCAATGTCCTACATTTTTCGAACATTAAGGAATGACTGCCATTGGCACTGATTTATTATTGTCACATGTACAAGAAATAGTCAAAAGCATTTTTTTGTGTGCTCTCCACCCAAATCATACCATGCACGAGTACAATTAAACCACACACAAGTACAAGATTCAAGATTCAAGATATCTTTATTTGTCATCCAAAAAACAAGTTTTTTGGACGAAATTTCGTCACCCAGTCCAACAATAAGAGCAATAAAATAAGCAAATTACACAACCCCAACCAACACAAAACCCCCCAAAAAGAAACATCCATCACAGTGAGTCTCCTCCAGTCCCCTCCTCACTGTGATGGAAGGCCAGAATGTCTTTTCTCTTCCCCTGCCGTCTTCTCCTGCGGTCAGGCTGTTGTCGTTGCCATGTAATGCAAAGAAAAAAATACCAGAGTGCAGGATATAGCATTTACAGCCATACAGTTATTGGGAAAAGTTCAATGTCTGCAATATCCATGCATATCCATGTGCCTATCCAAAAGTCTCTTAAATGCCATCATGTCTGCCTCCACCACTGCCCCTGGTGGTGGTATAGAAGTTGGGAGGTCATGTTGCTGTTGTATAAGATGTTGGTGAAGCCTCATTCATAGCATTGTCTTCAGTTTTGGGCACCATGCAGTAGGAAATATGTTGTCAAGCTGGAAATGGTACAGAGAAGATTTACAAGGATGTTGCCAGGATTAGAGGGTCTGAGCTTAGGGAGAGGTTGAGTAGGCTGGCACTCTATTCCTTGGAGCACAGGAGGATGAGGGATGATCTTATATATAAAATCATGAGGAATAGATCGGGTAGATGCACAAAGTCTCTTGCCCGGAGTAGGTGAGTTGTGGACCAGAGGACATAGGTTCAAGGTGAAGGAGAAAAGATTTAATAAGAATCTGAAGGGTAACTTTTTCACATAAAGGGTGGTGGGTGCATTGAAGAAGCTGCCAGAGGAGGTAGTTGAGGGTTGGACTATCCCAACATTTAAGAAACAGTTAGACAGATACATGGATAGGACAGGTTTGGAGGGACATGGACCAAGCGCAGGCAGGTGGGACTAGTGTAGTTGGGACATGTTGGCGTGTGGGGAAGTTGGACCGAAGGGCCTGTTTCCACACTGTTTCATTACAACTTTATGACTGACAGCGGGTTCCAGACCCCCACCATTCTGTGTGAAAACTTGCCCCGCACATTTCATTTAAAGTTTGCCCCTCTCACCTTAAAGCTATGCCTTCAAGGATTTGATATTTCCATCCTGAATGTTCCATTCTGAATGTCTACCCTATCCATGACTCTCATAATTTTACATACCTTGATATAAGAGGCTCCTTTTTAACTCAACAGCTGAAAGACAGAGAACTGTGCTGGGAATACCTGCAGCACCTCACCGCTAAT
Source organism: Rhinoraja longicauda (assembly GCF_053455715.1). Lineage (NCBI taxonomy): Eukaryota > Metazoa > Chordata > Chondrichthyes > Rajiformes > Arhynchobatidae > Rhinoraja > Rhinoraja longicauda. The sequence continues at coordinate 67,348,473 of NC_135956.1, forward strand.
CTCCTGAACCCCACAGCCCAGTCACTCAGTGGCGAAGGTGTTCTCCACCGCAGTGGGTTATTATAGGGCTTGTGGAGAGAGTCTGGATTGCATCAAGCAAGAACTGACGGAAATAAGTCGGTGTGTTTGCATGCGTGCTCTGCCAGAGGCTGTGTATTGGCAGCTGGTCAGATGGTCGGAGGGGAGGAGGTGGAGCCGCGGGAGATGCCCGTGGTGGCTATTCATCATCATGACATGTGGTAAACACCACAAGGTTCCTGCAACCTGCCAAATACTCAGCCCGAGATGGGACAAACACTGCAGTAAACATCTCAGCACACAGCGCTTCACCCTCCTGCCCATCCCCCATCCTCCAGTTATCCAGCAGCTTCTAATATTTACGAACCCGGAAACGGGGAGACTGCAGATAGACGGTACGCCAAGAGAGGTAAAGCCACCCAAAACCAGCCTACCCACCATCAACTCCATCTGCCTTTCACACCACCTCAGGAAAGCAGACAACAAAATCAAGGACCACGCACACCCCTGTCATTCCCTCTTCCATCAGGCAGAAGATACAAAAGCTTGAAATAATGTACCACCAGATTCAGGAAGAGCTTCTTCCCCGCTGTTCTCCAACTAGAGAGCAAACCTCCCAAAAGCTGGGGTGTAGTCACAGAGTCAGTATAGAACCAGGCCCTTCGCCCAACTCGTCCATGCCAACCAGGATGCCCCATCTAAGCTGGACCCACTTGTGGTCCCAATCTTCAAACCTACCTCATTGCCGACCTTGCGCTTCTATTTTGAATCTGCACTTTCCTGTAACTGTAACGTTGCAACACTGTGACACTATATTCTGCACTGGTATTTTTCTCTTTACACTACCTGTTGTACTTGTGTATGGCTTGATTGTACTCATGTAAGGTATGATTTGCCTGGATAGCATGCAATGTTTTTCACCGTACCGAAGTACATGTCTAAATAATATCTCAATCCCAAATCACTATCCAGAGATGACTCCTACAACTCTTGTTGGTGTATGAACAAAATGATGCTTCCTATGTTCCAATGCCCATCGACCTGACTGGAAACTCATGAAAATTTTCATCTACCAGTGTCTATAATCTTCTTATGATTGTAACACATTAAATCTACGTACATAGGAGGAGCAATAGAAAGAAGAGGAGAGTGTGAAAGGAAGAGAGCTTTATCCCCACGGCAACAATGATTTTACCCTATCAGAGATATTGGATTAGGGGGTATTAGCTATAGGGAGAGTTTGGATGGACTTGGATTGTTATCTCTGGAACACTGGAGGTTAAGGGGAGATCTGATAGAAGTGTATGAAATTATGAGAGACATAGATAGGGAAGACAGTCGGAACCTTTTTCCCCAGGATGAAAAATATGAAATGGAGGGATATAAAATTATGAGAGACATAGATAGACAGTCAGAATCTTTTTCACAGAATGAAAATCTAAAATACTAGAGGGTATAACTTTAAGATGAGCGGTGCGAAGTTTAACAAAGATGTGCAGGGTAAGTTTTTTCTTCACACAGAAGATGGCGAGTGCCTGGAATGCACTGCCACCGGTGGTGATGGCAGATACAATTGTGGCATTTAAGAGACTTTTGGATAAGCACATAGAAATGCAGGGAATGGAAGAATATGGCTTAGTGCAGGCACATAAGAGTTAGTCTTGGCATTATGTTGGGCACGGACAGTGTGGGCCGAGGGGCTTGTTCCTGTACATTGATATCCGCATCTTTCCCCATTCTCTCTGCAACCGAGCGCAAACTTGTTTCTGTTTCCGAGTTTTGAAGTAGGATCTTCGACCTGAAACATTAACTCTTTCTCTTTTCAGATGCTGCCTGACCTGCTGAGTGTTGCCAGCATTTTAAGGTTTTTTTCTCAGATTTCCAGTTTTTGATTTATGTAAATAATAGACAGACGCCAGGTAAGGCGTGCGCGCGTACACACGCTTACACGCACAGAGAAAGCATGAAACCGCATCAATGAGAGAGAGAGATATTGACAGAAAAGAGACAGAATAGGGAAAGGAGCAGAGGATGGAATGGGAGAGAGGGAATGCTCAGAGATTTTACATTGACACCAGGTGAAATCAGCCAAATCGTAACCATTGTTTCACTGATACCAAGAAGGTGCAGGCACAGATAGGGCTCCAGCTAATCTTATGTGCCTGGTGCACAGGGCAACAATAGACCTGTTACTCAAACTTATGCTGTGGGAACATTATTTAAATTTGCACTTAGGGACATAGAGTGGTTGAAGTATGAGTAATTCTGGATTTGCAAATTGAAAGGTTGTGAACAAATGCATAGCAACAGGCCCTTCGGCCCATTATGTTCATGCTGATCATTTTGCCCAACTACACAAATCCCATTCGTTTGCAATTGAACCATATCCTTCTGTGCTTTGGTTATTTTAGTGTCTGTCTACTGCTTCATAAAACATAGTGATTTCACCACCCCCTCTGTCAGGTTGTAGATATCAACCACTCTCTGGGCAAGCAAATTACCCCTCAGACTCCCTTTAAACCTTTCTCTTACTTTAACCTGTGCCCTCTTGCTTTTGATAACAGCATAAGGGGAAAATGAATGTGACTATCTGCTCCATCTCTGATACAGTATCTGCTGTACTTCTATATCAGGTCAGTCCACAGCCTTCCTCGCTCCAGGGAGACCTGCCGGACCACTGCCTGCAGGGGAAAGCTGTGGAGTGGGCCCCAGCTCATCTTCCGAAGGCCAGAGACCAGGAAGATGGAGTCTGTGACGACGATGGACGGAGAGGAGCAAGGCCGATAGGAGAGGGAACTGGGGCCTGGCCTACGGCACCTCAAGGTCGGCTGCGGGAGGCACGCCTGGGGCACAAAGGTGGACAGGTCAGGAGAGAATGTCAGTTTGCAGGTTGAACCGCACTTTCAAGGAAGGCGCTGGCTGGAAGCCCTGCAGCAGCCTGGGGCTTTCCGGTATCGGGCACTGCTCATAACAACTAGAGCACGGACTGGACTTTAAAAATGGCACCAAAACATGACACCTCTTACATGCAGGATCAGTAAACTATTTCTGTCCCATTTCATAATCGGGGATGTGCTTGTGTATGGCAGTCCTCTTCTGGACTGTATGTAAGAAATGAATTTCACTGTGTACTTGCACAATTGACAATACAAGTACCATTGAAAGACAGCCCAGCCTATCCCAACTCACCCTCCATTGTGGTTGACACCTGGAACTTGCTGCCAGACGAGGTGGCAGACTCTGGTTGGAGGGATTCATCACACAGGATGTGAAATATTAGAAGTAATATTCAGAAGGAAGATCCAGGGAAAAAAACCCACACATAAAAGATGGCTTAAGTATGCAAAGCTTTCTCAGAAAACACAGAGACCAGTTTAACTTAATCTATGAAGGAACAAATATGACATCAAGGTGCATGGGAAATGAATTAGTCGTAGAGTCATAGAGCATGGAAACAGGCCATTCAGCCCAGCGCATCCACATCGACCTGTGGGCACCCACGATTCAAACTTCCAGCACATGGTTATAGATTTCTACACCTCCCTGTCATAAAGGTATAGAGCACATGCCCTTCAGCCCACCTTGTCCATGCTGACCAAGTTGGCACACTGGGCTAATCCTATTTGCCTGCATTTGGCCCAAACCCCTCAAAACCTTTCCTATCCATATGTATGCCGAAATGTCTTTTAAAATTCGTAATTGTATCCGTTTCTATAGCTTCCTTTGGCAACTTGTTCAAGACACAGACTATCCTCCGAGTCAAAAAGATACCCAAGTTTCCTCTTAAATCTCTCCCGTCTCACTTTAAATGTACGTATGTCTTCTCATTTTAGAATACACTTTCCTGAGAAAAAAAAGACTGAGTGTTCACTTTATCTATGCCCCTCATGATCTTGTACACCTCAATAAGTCACCCCTCAGCCACCTATGCTCCAAAAAAAAAAGTTCCAGCCTATCCAACCTCTTCCTGTAATTCAAGCCCACAAGCCCAGGTAACATCCTGGTGAATCTCCTCTGCACCCTTTCCAACTTAATGATATCCTTTCTGTAGCTGGGCGACCAGAACTTCTCATGGGAGATGACCAGAACTGTGCAGACTACTGATCAAACTGCACACTAAACTGAGCAGAATGTACACTCTTGGCAAAAAAGCCCACTATTTGGCCAATGCGATCATAAACTCAATCTTCATGGGGGTTTTTAATGAACGTCTCAAACTTTTGGCAGAGCAATGAGATTGTTAGATGTGTCTTTGCAGGTTAGTTTTCAAACACTAATTAGCAATGTGGACATGTAACAACATGACTTAGCGTGGAGTGAACGTTCCCAGTATCTGCCAAACATCACGCCACTCAACTCATTCCAGCAGAACCAAACAGCGAGGTGTCATTGTCGCAAAGCAACAGGCAGCGTGACGCATCACTTACAGCAACCTCCCCAGTTGCACATTTAACAGTTCATCCGCTGACACCTGGGTTACTTACATAAATTATCACAAGTCGCACTAGCTTCACCGCTGGCTCAACCACACAATCTGCACCCAAATACTAACTGCAAGAGCCATAACATCAATGCAGCCACCTCAGCTACTCACCCACCCAACATACGACCAGCAGCAGGTCTTACCTGGTGGTACATTCCTCAGTGGGTAGGATCGCGTCAGGCAGAGTGACTTTATTCCTCTCCGGGTACGCAGAACCAGTATGGTTTACAAACTTATTTGCAAACAACACGTCATATTCCACGCAGTTGAACAGGAAAGTAGTGAACAGCACAACGAACAAGAACTGCCTAAAGTCGAGAAAAGGAAAAATACTCGGGTAAATGAACTGTCTCCAATGTCCCCAATCGAAGATTCTTACCACATCCTTCACCTCTTCTGAAAGCATACTCTCTCACTGAACAACATTCACAGTGTAGTTTAATTTGCTTTAGAGATACAGGGTGGAAACAGGCCTTTTGGCCTACTATGTACTATGTCTTTTCACTGGCAGGTTAGCATGTGACAATAAACTAAACTGAACCAAGTCCACGCCGACCTGTACACTAATTCTATCCTACAAACGAGGGGCTAGTTACTGAGGAAAATTAACCTACGCACCCGCGTTTCTTAGGGATGTGGGAGGAAACTGGAGCACCTGGAGGAAACCCAAACCCATGTCGCAGGGAGAATATGCAAACTCCACAAGGACAACACCCGAGATCAGCATTGAACATGGGTCTCTGGTGTTGTGAGGCTGCAGCTCTACGAACTGCGCCACTGTACTACCTGTAAAAAGGAACTTCATACTGTATCTCAGGCCATCCTGTCCTGGGTGCATGGTACAATAAGGAAAGAGTGAGATACAATAAGGAAACAGGCCCTTCGATCCACCGCTCTGACCATCAACCACCCAATTGCAGTCATCCCATTTTCTGTTCTCCCCACAATCTCATCAGCCCCCCTGAATTCAACCACTCACCTAGACATTGGGGTTAACTTACAATGGCCACATAGCCTATCAACCCACACATCTTTGGAACAAAGAAGGAAACACACATGATCACATGGAGAACATGCAAACTCCCACACAGGGTATAGTGTGGAGCATCTAACCCATCTTGTACCTGGGCTGGGATTGTTCGTAGGATAATGTTGAGAGAGCTCATACTGTTTAAGTTCATTTGCACACTCCAGAGGAGGACTAGAGGGCATAGGTCTATGTTGACAAGCGGGAAGTTTAAATTAGATGTGCAAGACAAGTCTTTTTTTCCTTCCACAGTGTGTTAGGTGCCTGGAGCTCAGCCAGAGGATTTGGTGGAAGCATACATGGCAGGAACATTTCAGAGTGGAGAGGGAACGATAGATCAGTCAAGATTGAATGGCGGAATAGACGTGATGGGCCAAACGGCCTAATTCTGTTCCTATGACTTATGAACTTTGAAACCCTCAGAGTTGCAACAATAATCTACTTACACCAGTTCGAAGAATTCGGAGAGCATCATGCAAGAGAAGCCATTCTTCTGGTGGAAATGATATATGTGGCCAAGTTAAGGAATATTGTCGTCACGAGTGTTTCATTATCAGATGCACCAGATATGAACTGAACAATGACATTTTTACTTACTGCAGTTTTACAGGCACATTGAACAGAACAATAATAAAAACAGTGAATTGTCAGTTATTCTAGGACTATGATAGTGCAAAAACCAAAGAACATTGAGCGACCATGGTGGTGCAAAGTCCATCGTGGTTCAGTGTTGAGGTGGGGCTGTGGTTAGGGTTGTTCAAGATACTGATGTTTGATAAGAGGACGTTTTTCTTGAACCTGGAGGAAATGGTTCTCAGTCTCCTGTACCTTCTTGTTGTGGCTTTAGACTTTAGAGATACAATGTTCAAACAGGTCCTTTGGCCCATCGAGACTGCACTGACTAGCAAACACCCCATACACTAACACTATCCTACACACTAGGGACAATTTACAATTTTTTTCGAAGCCAATTAATCTACAAACCTGTACGTTTTTTGAGTGTGGCAGTAGAGGAAACCGGAGCATTCGGGGAAAACACATGCAGTCACAGGGAGAACATACAAACTCCACACAGACGGCACCCAATAGTTAGGATCCAACCTGGGTCTCTGGCGTGGTAAGGCAACAACTCTACTACTGGACCATTGTTGCAATTACTCCGCAGGTAAAGCGTCTCCACTACACCATCCTTTCAGCCCAGAGAGGTAATTGAAAGGTTTGAGGAGAGGTTAGACAAACTTGGATTGTTTTCTCTGGACAGTCAGAAGCTGAGAAATGACCTGACAGAAGTATATAAAATTATGAGAGACATAGATTGACTGGACACGATCCCTGAATCTGGAAGTTGTAGCGGGACGAGAAGGAGTCCCGCCAAAAACTAATCGGACACAAGTAGCTTGCACTAGACGTGTTTATTCTCTCCAATACAGCTCCCTACTCCACCCCTGGTCACGGGCGTTGCCTGGCCTTAAATACCAACTCAGGTACCGACCCCATGGCTAGCGCCTCCCACACCACGCCGCCCTCCAGCGCCGATGGTTTGTTCTGGCCTTGGGATGCCACCAGGTGTCACCACAAGGTGTACGTTTTCACACTACTATACCTGATGGGGAAGGGAAGAAGATGGAGTGCCCAGGGTGTGAGATGTCCTTGATTATGCTGGTAGCCTTGCCGAAGCAGTAAATAGAGTCAATGGAAAGGAGGATGGTTTATGGTATGGTCTGGGCTGTGAACATAATTCTCTGCAATTTCTTGCAGTCTTGGATGGAGTTGCTCCCAAAGCATGCTGTGATGCATCCCGATAAAATGCTTTATATGGAGCATCTTTCTGTGGAGGTTGGTGAGATTTGTTGGGGACATGTCGAACTCCCTAAGCATTCTAAGGAAATGGAAGTGTTGGTGTGCTTTATTGGCCATTGCTTCGATATGGGTGGTCCAGGATAAGTTGCTAGTGATATTTAGGAATATGAAGCTTTCATCCATCTCCACTTCAACGCCGTCAATGCAAACAGGTGCTGTCTGTGTCCATGCTCCCTGTAACTGCCCGGTTTTTTGGCTGGGAATTTCAGATTTCCCCCACCCCATATCCCAAAGGTGTGGTTAGAGCAGGCAGGTGGCAAAAGGAATCAAAGAAGGATTGAGGAGAACATAATTGAAAATAAGCTGGGGGACTGAAACAATGAGGAATAGAAGTAATGATTCTGCTCTGCTGTTAGCTGGCACTGACCTTATGGGAGTGTAATACGCAAATAAAGAGGCCTCGATGGTGTGGGACTGGCATATTTATAATTAATTATACTTCTATAAGTTTGCTCTACAGCCTAGACACTCCAGAGAAAAAAATCCAAGTTTGTCCAACCAGTCCTTACAGCTAATATCATCTAAACCAGGCAGTATCCTGGTAAAATATAGAAACAAGGAACTGCAGATGCTGGAATTTTTAGCAAAAATACAAAGTGCTAGAGTAACTCTGCGATCGGGCAGCATCTGTGGAAGACATGGAACAGTGATATATATATCGGGTCAGGCCATTTCTGATCCATTTCCTATACATATCCTCCAGCACTTTGTGTGTTTTTTTACCTCTGGAGGACATGGATAGGCAACATTTTGTTCAGGACCCTTCTTCAGGAAAACTCCTGACACACCCTCTTCAAAGCCTACACAAACATCCGGTAATGGGGCGACCTGAACTACACATGCGCTACGATTTCTTATTTTCCTAAATATATTCTGTCTATCCACCACAACAGCTCTCCATAACATCCTGCAAACTTTAACTAAATTATCTTTTAATCTCTCATTGTTTTTTGGAAATACTTATGTTACGCAATTTGTCTGAATGCACCACAGGATCGTGCTGAGAGTGAGTGGTTTGAATGTCCATTGACCCACACACAGCCCAAACATCAACCCCGTCCCCAAGTTCCAGCATTGAATTTTGGACTCCACATACTTTCAGTGAGCTTTGTAGAGAGCATAATGAATGCGGAGTCAGTGCACGTCTCACATCAGAACACATACAAAATGTGTAAATATCTCTTTGGTTTGCAGGGGAACCTCTACAGCCATTGTTGGTGAATTAATGATTAACGCACAGACTGGGAGCAGTGGAGCAAACACTCCGTGTGGCAAGGGCAGTGTGCTCCGAAAGGGGACTTTGGACTCATCCAGATGGTTTCCACGAAGGGAGATTCCATATCCAAGGTTCCGATCAGCGGGAGTTTCATCTCTGGGATTAAGCAGCAGTCCTGTTGTCAACATTGATGTGGTAACGATGAACCATTGACACTTCCTATATCCACTTCCTACAGATGGGTCAGAGCACAGTGCACCTCATCCCCTAATCAGAAACTTGTGGACTCAAGCCACATTAGTGCACAAAAAATAAAATTAGACACATTAGGATAGTATGGTGGGAGTGCCGCACAGCGGGAGGGGCGGTACTGAGGGAGCGCCGCACTGCGGGAGGGGCGGTACTGAGGGAGCGCCGCACTGCGGGAGGGGCGGTACTGAGGGAGCGCCGCACTGCGGGAGGGGCGGTACTGAGGGAGCGCAGCACTGTGGGAGGGGCGGTACTGAGGGAGCGCCGCACTGTGGGAGGGGCGGTACTGAGGGCGCACTGCAGGAGGGGCGGTGAGGGAGCGCCGCACTATGGGAGGGGCGGTGAGGGAGCGCCGCACTGCGGGAGGAACGGTACTGAGGGAGCGCAGCACTGTGGGAGGGGCGGTACTGAGGGAGCGTCGCACTGTGGGAGGGGCGGTACTGAGGGCGCACTGCAGGAGGGGCGGTGAGGGAGCGCCGCACTGTGGGAGGGGCGGTACTGAGGGAGCGCTGCACTGTGGGAGGGGCGGTGAGGGAGGGCCGCACTGTGGGAGGGGCGGTGAGGGAGCGCCGCACTGTGGGAGGGGCGGTACTGAGGCAGCGCCGCACTGTGGGAGGGGCGGTGAGGGAGCGCCGCACTGTGGGAGGGGCGGTACTGAGGGAGTGCCGCACTGTGGGAGGGGCAGAACTGAGGGAGCGCCACACTGCGGGGAGGAGCGGTACTGAGGGCGCACTGTGGGAGGGGCGGTACTGAGGGAGTGCCGCACTGTGGGAGGGGCGGTACTGAGGGAGTGCCGCACTGTGGGAGGGGCGGTACTGAGGGAGTGCCGCACTGTGGGAGGGGCGGTACTGAGGGCGCGCAGCAGTGTTACAAAGGAGGGAATGGTCCTATTCCTTTAATTATCCTCCTACAACCCTGTCCTCTCTCGTACGCCCATCAAGCCCTCACCACATCCCCGGCATTTATTTTGGGGGCAATTAATGGTATTTATTTAACCAATCATTGGGACATGGGTGGACAGGGGAACACCCGAGGAAGACACACATAGACAAAGGGAGTCGGTGCAAATTCCACACGGACAGCACCCGAGTTCATGATGGAAGCCGGGTCCCTGGAGAATGTGCTCCTGAACCAGCGCATCGTTCATCTTCCTAGCCCGTCTCTCGGGTTTGAGAAGGACGTATTTCCATGCCAGTAAATTCCGAGCTGGCTGAAAAATCCTCAATGGGATCCAAAGAGTGCCACAGATGGGTGGAGGGTACGTTGGGGTTGCTGGGGATACACCACCTCTCCTCTCCCTCCAACTCCAAGGTTACTCACTGAGCCCAGGGCAACAACGGTGGTTGCCTTCATGTCTGACCTCCTGCCAGAGAGACGGCCACCGCCAACAGGACAGGGCTCACCTCACCGCTGCCCTGTCAAGTACAGAGTAAACTCTGGCCAGAAAGGATATTCTGGTGAAGAAATTATCCAGGTTCTTAATGTGGTGCCATGAATCTGCAAAAGATTACAAACAAAATTAGACACTTCAGTCAGTGAGACCCAGAGCACAGATCACCCATGACCAAGAGCTTCCAATTCTGTAGAAAAATACAAGGAACAGGAGCAGGAGTCATTGAGTCAAACAGCTCGGAAACAGGCCCTTCATGGACAAGTCAGCCAGACCTGTCCATGCCGACCATGATGCCCCATTTGTTTACATTTGACCCTTATCCGTCAAAACGTTTCCTATCCATGTGCCTGTTGAAGTATCTTTTAAATGTCATAACAGTACACACCACCACCATCTCCTCTGGCAGCCTACTCCATACATCAAGCACTACATGTGAGAGAAAGTTGCCCCTCAGTGCCCTTTTAAAACTTCTCCCTCTAAGCTTGAACCCCATGGCCTCTGGTTTTAGACTCCCTTATGCTGGGGAAAAGACTGTGGCTATTCACCTTTTCTGTGCGCATCATGATCTTATACACCTCTATAAGGTCACCCAACGGCCTCCTTCACTCCAGGGAAAGAAAAAGACCCATCCTAAACAACCTCTTCTTATACCTCAATTCATCCAGACCCAGTAACATCCTCATAAATGTTTTTGCACCTATTCCAGTTTAGTGTTGTGAAAGCTGTTGGAGGAGGGTGGGGGGAGTAGGGGGTGTGGGGAGGGGGCAGGGGATTCTTAGGGACAGGATCTATAAGCATTTAGATAGGAGTAGACTGACATGGGATAGTCAGCATGGTTTTGTGCGTGGGAAACTGTTTGTTTTTTTTGCCCACAAATGGTTTTTTTTTTAAAGAGGATTGGTGAGGGCAGGGCAGTGGAAGTGATCTAAATGGACATTAGCAGGTACTTCGACAAGGTCTCACATTTTAAGCTTGTCTGGAAGGTTAGATCACATGGAATCCATGGTGAGCCTGCCAATTGGATTCAATAATGGTTTGGAGGAAGGAGTCACAGAACTGTTGTGGGAAGGATGTTTGTCTGGGGGTTGAAACTGCCTCCACCGTTGTTTATTACCGACGCTAACAATTTGGATGACCAGTGATGTCAAGGCCATGACTAGATCAGCTACGAATTTATTGAACGTGAAGCAGGCTTGAACAACTGCCCGACCAAATATCCTGGTTCCTGTTCTTAGATACTAAGAAGATGGAAAACGTATGATGAAATTACGTAGATTACAGAGAGAATAGAGTGAATATGGAAGAATGGAGTGAATGTGGAGAGAATGAAGAGAATTACCAATGAACAAGAGTCGAATGACGATGCACATGTGTAAAAATGGCAAATGCTTCCCAGGTAAACAGGAGCTGGTTAAATATCCAAAGATAACCATTTGATTAAATTGATGATAGTGATTAAATAGCAGAGAGTGAATCATCAAGGTGAAAGTCAGAATCCAGCTGTATACCTTTGATACCTTCTGGAACATGAACCAGCAGGTCTTCCCCGGGTGGCGAATCCTCTTCATACTCGTCTCCCACCAGCTGCTGGTACTCTTGATAAGTCTCAAACCTCGCCATTTTATATCACATTCCCCTACGTTGACCTGTGGAAACAACTGAAAGAACAGGAGCAGTGTCACAGTGTGCAGCATCAGAACCACATGGCACAGTGTGTAGCATCAGAATCACATGGCAGCGTGCAGCATGGAAAGGATTGCGAATAATTCAGGCGTGTTCAGGATGGGGAATGCTGGGGGAATGTGTAACCAGGGGCCAGCCTGAGATATTAAAAAATGACAAGAAAATTTTACATATCGTCTCAATTAGAAGACATTTGGATAGGTACACGAATAGGAAATGTTTAGAGGTATATGGGCCAAATGGGACTATCTTAGATGGGGCATTTTGGTTGACATGGAAAAGTTGGACTGAAAGGTGTTTCCGTGCTGGATGACTAAGACTCTAATTCCTGATTTTTTTTTTCTCTATGCCATAGGAATCCATAGGCAAGTCATTATATCGTACAGAGGCAAAAGCGATTTACAGAGAAACAACCATATGATGCATGGTTCCCTGAAAATGGCGAGTCAGGGGTGACCTTATTGAGGTGTACCATACAATGAGGGACATGGATAAAGTGAACACTCACCATCATTTCCCCAAGGGTAGAGGATTTTAAAACTAGAGGGCATAGGCTTAAAGTGAGAGTGGAGAGATTTAAGAGGGACCTCAGGTGCTTCTTTTTCACTCAGAGGGTAGTCCGTAACTGGAACGACGTGGCAGGCGAAGCTACAGAAGTGGGTACAATAACATTTTAAAATGCCATTCGGACAGATACATGGAAGGGTTCAGCGACTATGGGTTAAATAGAACTAGAACTAAATAGAACCTCAATGGATTCTTTATTATCACATGTACCAAGGTATAGGAAATAGTTTTTTTCCCAAACAGCTCAGTAACACTACCACCATATAAAAGCCCAATCCCCTGGTTAGTACAGAATGTATAGAACAGCCCACTGAGTCCAAATGTAAGAGGCGCCATTTTGTACACCAACTTGGCCGGCATGGACGAGGTTGGCCAAAGGGCCCGTTTCCATGCTGAGAAATCTGCATAAACTGTTTTGACTAAACTATGATAAGAGGACAACCAAACTGCTAACTGCTAAGATCAAAGCATGGAAGATTGTACTCCTGCCTGAATAAACCAGGCAAAATCAGAATCATTGTTGATTCTGGAGGAATTGGAGGAACTGAGCGGCACTGGCAACATCTCTGGAGGGAAGGAATGGGTGACAATTCAGGTTGAAACCCTTCTTGAGACTAGTCAGGGGAAAGGGGAATGAGATATATAGATAGTGATGTACAGCAAACAGCTAACAATGGCCGGTTTTCTTTATCATCATTACTTTTTTGCATACCTTTCATTTATTTGTTCTGTATCGCTCTACATCACTGTCTATATCTCTCGTTTCCCTTTCCCGTGATTAGCCTAAAGCAGCAGCAATGGAGCAAGTTTCGTGAAAATTAAAAAAAATTGTAGATGCTGAAAGTCGAAAATAAAAAATGAAAATGCTGGGAGTACTCAGCAGGTTAGGCTGCATCAGATGGAAGATAAAATGAGTGGATGTTTCAGGTCAAAGACCCTTCATTAGAGCAGAAAAGGGGACAAGCTTCTTGGCAGCATAACAAGCTTAATTTCTCTCCCTCCCCGTGATGACAAAGGGTCTTTGACCTGAAACATTAACTCAGTTTCTCTCCCCACAGATGAGTATTTCCAGCATAATGGAGCAGGTTAATCTATAGGTTGAAATGTTATCTTGCCTAATCCTGTGACTCATAATTAATATAGAAATTGCAAACTCCTGCTGCTGCTTAGAAACTTAATTAATGATGATTGGCCTCCCCAGAGAAAGAGAGCTGGCCTAATGAGGTTGGAATGCACAATAACATCAACTGTTGAAACTTAGAGCAGAAGGACTTGGTTTTCAGTAAACATGAAGACACCAGAATAAGCTGGGGGTACAACAGATTCGGCAGCATCGACAGGGACAAAAACAATGTTAACACTTCAAATCAATGATCTCTCAGCAGGTCCCGTGAAGGTTCATTGACGCACAACATTTACTCTATTTCTCTCTCCACAGACACTGCCTGATCTGTTGAGTATTTTCAGCATTTCCTTCATCTCTTGCAGTTTTCCTTGGTACAACAACATTGAAAAAACACTTGTGTAGGAAGGAACGGCAGATCTTGGTTTAAACCATAGACACAAAGAGCTGGAGGAACTCAGCGGCACTGGCAGCATCTCTGGAGAGAAGGAACGGGTGACAATTCAGGTTGAAACCCTTCTTGAGACTAGTCAGGGGAAAGGGAAATGAGATATACAGATAGTGATGTACAGCAAACAGCTAACAATGGCCTGTTTCCTTTATCATCATTGCTTTTTTTGCATACCTTTCATTCATTTGTTCTATATCGCTCTACATCACTGTCTATATCTCTCGTTTCCCTTTCCTGTGATTAGCCTGAAGAAGGGTTTCGACCCGAAACGTCACCCATTCTATCTCTCTAGATATGCTGCCTGTCCCACTGAGTTACTCCAGCATTTTGTGGCTATCTTGAAAATACTTTTCACTGGTACATGGGTTTAGAGGAATATGGCCCAAACGTGGGCAAATGGGACTAGCGTAGATGGGATATCTTGGTCAACATGGATAAGTTGGGTTGAAGAGCCTGTTTCCATGCTCCTAGGTTATAGGAGCAGAAATTAGACCATTTGGCTCGTCAAGTCTACTCCGCCATTCCATCATGGCTGATCTATCTCTTCCTCCTAACCCCATTCTTCCACCTTCTCCACATAACCTCTGACACCCGTACTAATCAAGAATCTATCTATCTCTGCCTTAGAAAATATCCATTGACGGCCTCCACAGCCTTCTGTGGCAATTAATTCCACAGATTCACCAACCTATGGCTAAAGAAATTCCTCCTCACCTCCTTCCCAAAGGAATGTCCTTTAATTCTGAGGCTATGACCTCTGGTCCTAGACTCTTCCACTAGTGGAAACATCCTCTCCACATCCACTCTATCCAGGCCATGACTCTATTTTCCCGCAACTGTCATTTGTAGCCTTGGCACTCTTTGGGTAATATAAAAGTGAGGTGCAAGTCTGGGGATGGAGGAGGAATAAAGAGGAAGTGCATTCATGAATTTAATTCTCAATACCAAGTTTGAAAGGGAGGGTTATAGGCCAAACGCAGGCAAATGGGCCTTGTCCAGTCCCAACATAGTCAGCGGGGACAAGATAGGTGAAGGGCCTGTTTCCATGCTGTACAGCTCTATAACTCTATGAAGAAGATCAGCAAGTCAAATCCTTTGCTGGGTCACCTATTCCATGCTGAAAATTCCATTCCACCGTGACCATTTCAGTCTTAATGATAACCTCCAGTATTGGCCAAGGATCAGTGGGCAGAATTCTTTCGTCAGAGTCAATCCCCACTTCAGAGAGATGAGAGAACCACCATCTCCAGCAGAGGTCTCACAGCTCAGACCACACCATCAACAGTGTGGGTATCACAAAATTCTGGAATAACTCAGCGGGTCAGGCACAAAATGCTGGAGTAACGCAGCGGGTCAGTGTGGGAGTCGCCCTTGGCCAGAAACATTACTGCACCAGCCAGATAAACACTCTGGTCGTAACAGCAGCTCACTGGCTGGCTCTCCTGGGCTGAGTGACTCGCCTCCTGACTTCCACTGCCTACAGAGCACAAGGCAGCTGCATGACTAACTACTTTCCACTTGCCAGTAGGAGTGCAACTCTGACAAGTCTCAAGAAACTCTACATCATTGGGGCCAAACAGCTCAGCTGACACCACATCCACCACCTTACACATCCGCTCCCTCCATCACTGGAGTACTGTAGCTGCAGTGTGCACCATCTCCAAATTGTTCACAGTGACTCACCAAGTTCAATCTGCGAGTACTGTGCAAATTTGTTACCTCTAACATCAGTTGACAAGGACTACAGGCCTATCAGACTGGAGAAGGGTGCTGATAGAGTCTGCATTTTAAAAGTCCTTTTCAGGCTTTTGGATGTCCAGAGGTTGTGAAATATGATGAGATTCTTTCAGAAGAAAGCACTTTAAAGAATCCTAACTGTGCATTTTAAAACCCTCAATAAAATCTGATGTTCCTTTTCCAGTCTCTCCTTCCTTTTCCAGCCTTTGGCTTCCAGATCTGATGCAGAGGAAGCAGGCTTTGGTGCCTACCTGTTGTTTCTGCAACGATCAGTTCCGAGGTTTCAAATCCTTTCCTTAGAAGGTTCAGATTCAGATTAGTTTAGTGTCATATACAAGATTCAATGAAACTCCTTCTTTGCTTGAAGCTCAGAGTATACAATAGGTACAGGTGTCCACCAGGGATTTTCCAGCACCCTTGGTTCCACAGCCTTTCCAGATTATTTGTTGTGCCGGACCAACAGAGGTCACAGCCTCCGAGAGGAGTCAAACGATAATGGAACAGTAGGGGGGCCGAGAAACCAGCCTGCAAAGTTGGCCTTGGAAGTTGGCTATGGGAACGGATCACGGATCCGCCGTCTCAGGCCAGAGTTCCAGAACCGCAGCCACAGGGCGCAATTTCAATCTATCGATCGGAAATCTGGCCGCAGATGTCCAGATGAACTAGATCATCTCCTGGGGGGGATTTCAAGTGAGCTCTTGTAATTTTGTAATAAAAATCCAAAAATCTTGTAATAATCCAAAAATCTTGTAATAAAAATCCAATTGGCCAATTGTTTTTGGCCAATTGGTCAAAAATCCAATTGGACCACCAATTGGCCTAAATTCAGTGGTGAACCTGTACAACAATGAATGCATGAATGCGGAGTAGCAGACTGATGACTCTGTGGTGTGAACGAGTGATTATTGTTGGTATATCCGACCCCACTTGTCAAGTTCGGAACAGAGTATACGGAACATTGGAAAGAGATTGTTTGCAAATCTGTGTCACTGGAATCCCACTCAACCTGCCTGCAAGAGATGCCACACAGAGCTGAAGACGTCAGGGCCAAGTGGGATAAACAAGCACGTGAGCAAGGAGGCTGGGTGACTAGGGTGCCAGAAGCAGATACATTTCTTCGCAGTGAAAGCTATTTAAGGAATTTCAAAACTTACCAAACTCACATTTCTTAGCTTTGCCAGTTCATAGACAGGCAGCTGACACTGAGCTCTGAGAGAGAGCTCTATTTTAGTTTAGAAACAGGCCCTTCGGCCCACCGAGTCCGCGCTAACCAGTGATCCCCACACACTTACACTATTCTACACACACCAGGGACAAGTTACAATTATACCAAGCCAATTTACCTACAAACCTGTACTTCTGAAGGGTGATCTTATAAAGGTGTAAGATCTGTTTTTTTACACCTGTCTTTTTACCCAGAGTAGTGGAATCAAGAACCAGTAGATGCAGGTTTAAGGTGAGTGGGGAAAGATTTGATAGGAACCCAAAGGGCAATTTGCTGCCATGCTGCGCCAAAGACCCGAATTCGATCATGACAATGGGTGCTGTGTGTACGAAGTTTGTACGGTCTCCCTGTGACTTGCGTGGGTTTTCTCCGGGATCTCCAGTTTCCTCCCACCCTCCAGAAGTCCAGCAGGTCAGACGGCATCCCTGGAGAACAGTCTGGCCTCGACCCGATATGTCACCGATCTATGTTCTTCAGAGATGACGCCTGACCCGCTGAGTTACTCCAGCACTTTGGGTCCCTTTGCCTGCTCTACATGTTGAATTCAATGTTAACTGCACCACCGGCCTAAAGGGTGTTGAAGGCGGCATACAATACCTTGCCAAAGCTTGGAATATAAAATGACAAGACATTGGTTAGACTACATGGGGAGTATTGTGTGCAGTCCTGGTCACTACACTGCAGGAAGGATGTGATTGCTCTGGAGAGAGAGTGCAGAGGAGTTTCACCAGAATGTTGCCTGGACTTTAGTTATGGAGAGATTGAATAGGCTGGGCTTGTTTTTCCGAGAGTGAAGGAGACTATATGGATATATAAAATTATAAGAGTCATAGGTAATCTAGATAGTCAGAATTGTTTTTCCATAGAAGGGGTATCAAAAAATAGGGTATAGGTTTAAAGTGAGAGGAAGGACTTTTAAAGGTTATTTGATGGGAAAGTTTTTTTTAAAGAGTGGGCTAAAAGGACCAGTCTCTATGGTGTACAACTCTATGATTCATTTGCACAATTCCCTCTTCCTAATGAGAAGGCATTCTCTGGCCAGGGAACACTGCATTAACACAATCCCATGCATTGCACAGAATCAGGCCCCTTTGGTTGTGGAATTACATTGGTGTGAAATGGATGCTGTTCTCCCCTGCAGAACAACAAGCATGCTTGACATACTTGGCCATAAAGGACATCCCTTGTAATTATCTTGTCAAGAACATGACCTCAGCAAGACTCCGTGTAAGGAATGTATGGCACACGTGGCTATTCAGCCCTGGGACAGGAGGGAGGAAGTAGCATGTTGTGGTGATACCATGTAATGAATAAACCACAGAGGAAACTGGTGTGTTGCACAGACCAGTCAACCTAATGGCAGGACTCTTGCAAAACAATCTGTATTTATGTTCCTTATAGACCAGAGTGGGATACTTAGCACTTCACTGCACTATCTGAACCGGACTAATCCAGCACTTGTACTGGTGAAAGCTATGAATAACTTTGATGTCCAAGTGGAAAATAGGAAAGAGGAAGAGTGCAGCCGATCTCCTCGTCTTACACCAACATTTTCTGCATTCCCTTGGAATCATTAGCCCGACTCATGCCAACAAACATAAGTGATGGGAAAGAGGCAACATGATGCCGACAAGATGATGGGACAGATGGAAAGAATGGATTCACAAGGTGGGGCAGCACATTGGCGCAGTGGTACAGTTGCTGCCTCAGAACGCCAGAGACCCAGGTTTGATCCTGACTACGGGTGCTGTCTCTCTCCCCTGTGAGCGCATGGGTTTTCTCCGGGTGCTCCGGTTTCTTCCACACTCCAAAGATGTGCACGTTTGTAGGTTAATTGGCTTCTGAAAAATTGTCCCTATGTGTGTAGGATAGAACTAAGTTACAAGTGATCGTTGGTTGGCATGGACTCGGTGAGTCGAACGGCCTGTTTCCATGCTGTAGCTCCAAACTAAAACTAAACTGAAAGAAGGCTGAGGAGAGATCTGATAGAAGTAATGAGGCATAGGCAGTCAGAAACTTATTCCCAGAATGGAATTGTCAAATGCAAGAGGGCAGAGCTTTAAGGTGAGAGGGAGAAAGTTTAAAGGAGATGTGTGGGACAGGTTTTATTTTTACACATAGAATGGTGGGTGCCCAGACCGTACTGCCAAGAGTGGTAGTGGAGAGATATAATTGTGTTGTTTAATATGTGTTTTGGATAGGCACATGGCTATGCAGGGAATGGAGGAATATGGATCACGTGGAGGTAGAGGAGATTAATTTAACTTGGCATCATGTTTGGTGTGGAGATTGTGTATCGATGGGCCTGTTACTGTTGGACTGTTCTATATTCTAAAGAAATGCAGTTGCTGGAATCATGATCAAAGTGTTGAAGAAACTCAGTGGATCAGGTATTATCTGTGGAGAGAATGAAGAGGTGATGTTTCAGGTCGGGACCTTTGTCAGATGGTGGGATGGATATGAATATCGATAGAATACAAGAGTAAATAGAGTAATTGGGAACAAAAACATGCCTAACTTGCCCTTGCTGACAATGATGCCCCATCTATGTTAGTCCCACCTGCCATCTAAAACTTTCCTATCCATGTACCTGCCCAAATGTCTTTTAAATGTTGTTATACCAGCCTCAACTACCTTGTCAGGTTGCTTGTTCCATATACAAACCACCCTCTATGTGAAAAAGTTGCCCCTCAAGTTTGTAATCTTTCCCCTATCACCTTAAACCCATGTCCTCTGGTTCTTGATTCCCCGACACTGGGTAAATGACAGTGCATTCACCCTCTCTAATCCCCTCACGATTTTATACATCTCTATAAGAACCCCTTAGCCTCATGAGCTCTAAGGAATGAAGTTCTAGCCAGCCCAACCTCTCCCTATAGCCCAGGCCCTCAAGTTCTGGCAACATCCTCATAAATGTTTTTGTACTCTTTTCAGCTTAATGACGGAAATGTGAGATGATGCATCTTATTTTGAGAAATGCGATTCTTCACCAGATCCATAATATATCAAAAGCTACAGCTTAAATGGATCAGAGCATTTGGAAGAAAAGCCAGAGGAATACTCGGATGATAGTGAGAGATAAAGGAAAGAGTGGCAACATTCAAGGACAATCTATGTAAAACATCAGACAGTACACAATTTGGGGCTCTGAATTATAGAAAGAATGTTAAAGCAATAATTACAACACAATGCAGATTTATGGAGACACAGTCTGGTTTGGGAAAATACTTCTGTATTCTTAAGTACCTTAAAGACGTGGGATCATAATGGCAGAACAAAGATTATGGAATGATTTAATAAAATTATTTAGAATTTTGGAGGGATAGGGCAGTGTAGATGCGAGAAAACTGTCCCCAAAGGAACATGGATGGAATTTTTAAAGCAATATTTGTGGTGGTGGAAAAACTTTATTATATGGAGAGTTATAGAAGTCTGTCAAAAGAGATGAAGAGGCCCGTCTGGTAGCTGAAGGCAAGGAGATTTAAAAGATAATGAATTACGTGGGTCTAAACACAAAGATGAATGGGTGGGAGTGAATGACTGAGTCTGACTTGTGATTCCCATGTAGTTCTGGAGAGGAGGGAGAGATGCCAGTTGTGTTATGTGTTCACATCAAGCTATCCAGGGAGAGAGCCATCTCATGGGGAATTGTAAACACCTACTGATGTGTGCATTGCCGAGATAAAGTGACCTCTCCGCTGTAAAGCGTTATCTCCATAACACTGACTCAGTCTGCTTGGTTTAAGATGCCGTTTTGTCTGTTGTAATCTTACTAATGCAAGTTCCTCCTCTTTAACAATACAAGCTGCCTCTCAGCAGTGCACTGTTGCCACTTCAAAGCCTGTGCCATTCATTCACAGCCCCATATATTACACTGAACCATTATAAAGTCATACAGCATGGAAACAGACCATTCGGCCCAACTAATCCATGCCGACCATGATGCCCCATCTACGCTAGCCTGCGTTTGGCCCATATCCCTCTAAACATTTCCAATCCATGTGTCTGTTCAAGTATCTTTAAATGCTGTTATAGGACTTGCCTCATCTATTTCGTCTGGCAGCTTGTTCCAAATATCCACCATCCTCTGTGAAAACGTTGTCCCTTAGGTTCCTATTAAATCTTCACCAACCATCATCTATCTTTCAAGCATCTCGGACATAGAAGTACAGCACAGGAACACTCCCTTCAGCCCACAATGTCTGTGCTGAACATGATGCCAAGACCAACTCTTATCGGCCTGCACATAATTCATATCCCTCCATTACCTGCATATCCATGTGCCTATCCTAAAGTATCCTAAAGTCTCTTAAAGGAATAAACGGGTCCTTTTCGGAATGGCAGGCAGTGACTAGTGGGGTACCGCAAGGCTCAGTGCTGGGACCCCAGTTATTTACAGTGTATATTAATGATTTGGACGAGGGAATTGAATGCAACATCTCTAAGTTTGCGGATGACACGAAGCTGGGTGGCAGTGTTAGCTGCGAGGAGGATGCTACGAGGCTGCAGAGTGACTTGGATAGATTAGGCGAGTGGGCAAATGCATGGCAGATGCAATATAATGTGGATAAATGTGAGGTTATCCACTTTGGCGGCAAGAACAGGAAAGCAGAGTATTACCTGAATGGTGACCGATTGGGAGAAGGGGAGATGCAACGTGACCTGGGTGTCATGGTGCACCAGTCATTGAAAGCAAGCATGCAGGTGCAGCAGGCAGTGAAGAAAGCGAATGGTATGTTGGCATTCATAGCAAGAGGATTTGAGTTTAGGAGCAGGGAGGTTCTGCTGCAGTTGTACAGGGCCTTGGTGAGACTGCACCTGGAGTACTGTGTGCAGTTTTGGTCTCCTAACCTGAGGAAAGACGTTCTTGCCTTAGAGGGAGTACAGAGAAGGTTCACCAGATTGATCCCTGGGATGGCGGGACTTACATATGAGGAAAGACTAGATAGACTGGGCTTGTACTCGCTGGAATTTAGAAGACTGAGGGGGGATCTTATAGAAACATATAAAATTCTTAAGGGGTTGGAGACGCTAGATGCGGGAAGATTGTTCCCGATGTTGGGGGAGTCCAGAACCAGGGGTCACAGCTTAAGGATAAGGGGGAAGTCTTTTAGGACCGAGATGAGAAAACATTTCTTCACGCAGAGAGTGGTGAGTCTGTGGAATTCTCTGCCACAGAAGGTAGTTGAGGCCAGTTCATTGGCTATATTTAAGAGGGAGTTAGATGTGGCCCTTTTTGCTAAAGGGATCAGGGGGTATGGAGAGAAGGCAGGTACAGGCTACTGAGCTGAATGATCAGCCATGATCATATTGAATGGCGGTGCAGGCTCGAAGGGCCAAATGGCCTACTCCTGCACCTATTTTCTATGTTTCTATGTTTCTATGTAAATGCCACTACCTCTACCACCAACCCCGGCAGCACGTTCCAGACACTCTGTAAAAAAAGAATTGCCCAGCACATCTCACCCATGCTATGCCTATCTGTGATATTTTCATCTTTGGAAGAAAGGTTCTGACAGTCTAATCTACCTATGCCGCTCATCATTTGATATACTTCTATCATCTCCCCTCAACCTCTGGTGTCCAAGAGAAAACAATCCAAGTTTGTCCAACCTCTCCCTGCAGCTAACACCCCCTAATCCAGGCAGCATTCTGGTAAACCTCCTCTACACCTTTTCCAAGGCTCAACATCCTTCATGTAATAAAATGCCCAGAAATGCATGCAATACTCCAAATGCAACCTGAAACATTTTGGTTCCTATGGGTGCTGCCTGACCTGCTGAGTGTTTCCAGCATTTTCTGCTTTTATTTCAGATGTCCAGCGTCTGTAGTGGATCTCGAACCCACCATGAACTGAGGGATCAATTGACCAGGGCTGTTATCCCTCTGCTGAGGGAATGGCAATCAGGATGGGATCCAATCCCCCTCACCATGTCTTCCCTTTACAAGAGATTCATCAGTGGAAACAGACAGAAAATATCAAGAACAATTTCCACTCAGCTGATAATGAAATAAAATTCAGCAACTAGCTGCAACGCCCGTATGTGAACGTCTGGAGCAAAACAAAAACGTTTGGCCCATATCCTGCTAAACCCATCCTATTCATGTACCTGTCAGTTGACCGTGTCAGAGTAAAGAAGTGAGATTGTCCGAATGACCAAATGGTGCCAGCACAACAACCTGGCTCTCAATATCTGTAAAACCAATTAACTGATTGTGGACTTTGGAAAAGGAAAGATGAAGACTCACAATCCTGTTCATAGTAACGGGACGATAGTGGAGAGAGTCAAAAATGCCAAGTTCCTGGGCATATATATTTCCAAAGATCTTTCCTGGACCCAGCACACTGATACAATCATAAATAAAGCACATCAATGCCTTTTGAGAACTTCCTGAGAAGATTACGGAGATTCAGTATGTCAGAGAGGATTCTCTTGAACTTCTACAGGTGTACAGTAGAGAGCATATTGACTGGTTGCATCATGGCCTGGTTCGGCAACTTGAACGCCCGGGAGTGGAAAGGACTGCAAAAAGTTGTGAACACTGCCCAGTCCATCATTGGCTCTGACCTCCCCACCATCGAAGAGATTTATCAGAGTAGCTGCCCCAAAAGGCAGCCAGCATCATCAGAGACCCCCACCATCCTGGCCACACACTCATTTCACCACAGCCATCGGGAAGAAGATACAGGAGCCTGAAAACTGTAACGTCCAGGTTCAGGAAAAGTTTCTTCCCTACAGCCATCAGGCTATTAAACACTACGACCTCAAATAAGCTCTGCACTACGACCTCAAATAAGCTCTGAACTTCAATAGGCTAGTTATTATTATGATACTACTATTGTTTCTTTTTTGAGTATGTGTGCGTATGTATATATATAGTGTGTGTAGGAAAATAACTGCAGATGCTGGTTCAAATTGAAGATAGACACAAAATGCTGGAGTAACTCAGCGGGTCAGATGTGTGTGTGTGTGTGTGTGTGTGTCATTGTTTGGAAAGTGGACTAAAATGTCACACACGTGACCAGACATCATCACATAAAGCAATACATTAAAAAATTCTTGCAAGAGATTAATCTTATTCATTGCCATTTTCCTACCTTGAGAACTATAATGCATGTCTGCTAAAGATATGAACATTTTAGCTTTTTTAAATCCACAGTTTATAAGATAGAACTGAGTTATGAAAAAAAAATGCTTCCACGTGGTCATATTTGACCTCTGACCCTAAACAAACATTGTCAGCAGAACATATAAAAATTTTGCTCGATAAACTTCGACATATATACAGTACAAAACAATATACCTGTAATGCTTTTAGAATTAGAAGAGATGTATTCCACAATTTTTCATATTTTTGGTCACACACGTGACTAAGAATGGCGTATATATAATATATATATATATATACACTAGACCAAGTGGAACCGTTGGGCCCATTCCTAGTAGAGGGGGACAGGGATGGGGAAAGGGTGTCACTGACCTCGGCCCCGTGGAGGCAGCGCTGCAGCCAGAGCGAGCCGTGGACCTAAAGCATTGGTATGAGTATATAATATATACACGTGGACCCAAAGTATTGGTATGTGTATATAATAAATATATATATATATATATACACACACACACACACATATACACACACACTTGTGGGTATGTGTATATATACATACTGAACTTATTTTTCTCTCTCGTTTATCATATTGTTTACAGTATACTATGTATACATATTCTGTTGTGCTGCAGTAAGTAAGAATTTCATTGTTCTATCTGGGACACATGACAATAAAACTCTTGACTCTTGACCTGTCTAAATGTTTCTCGGTCGTAAATGTTTTGAGATAGTATCTGCCTCAACAACCTCCTCTGGCAGCCTGTTCCAAATACCTACTGCCCGTTGTGTAAGATAGTTACCCCTCAGGTCCCTATAAATATTTCCCCCTTCACCTTGTATTCAAGAGAGTGTTAGATTTAGCTCTTAGGGCTAACGGAATCAAGGAATATGGGGAGAAAGCAGGAATAGGGTACTGATTTTGGATGATCAGCCACAATCATATTGAATGGTGGTGCTAGTTCAAAGGGCTGAATGGCCTATTCCTGAAACCTATTTTCTATGTTTCTATGTAAAAAGTGCTGGAGGAACTCAACAGAGTCAGGCAGCACATTTGGAGGGAATGCACAGATGTTTCAGGATACAACCCTTCTTCAGTCAATTAAACATCCTCTGTCCATTTCATCCACAGATGCTACCCGACCCGCTGAGTTCCTCCAGCACTTTGTGTTTCTCACTCAGGATTCTGCAGTTCCTTGTGTTTCCATGTGGAATGTGTGAAAGCAGTGGCACCGGCTGTCCACCGGAATAGTAACAAAAGACTTGTTTCCATGACTCAACAGCAATCAGAATGACATCTCCCTCTCTCGCTCACACACAAGCTCGTGTAAGCATCTTCCAGCATAGTTCACCGGACTCCAACCAGGAGCAGAAACCATGGGCGAGGGAGGGAGAGGGTCATTGAAACAGAAAAGAACAGCACCCAAGATCAGATCAGATCAGCTGGCAGAGTTGCCTCCCGTTATGCCAACTCACAGTTCGGCAAACACATTCTGTTCCCATCGAGGGTATGATCTCCAGGCAGTCGCACTAAAAAAAACGCCCTCGCGGAAGGCACGCAACCCGGCTAAGATTGCTTATTTTGTTCTCCAAATGTCCTTGCAAAAATACTGGATTGCATTACCGCCCCGTGACACACTGCACCAGCTGTTTCTCTTCAGAGATAGCACGCTTCCTCTGTGTGGCTTGTAAATCCACAACAAACACATCCAAGACACACAAGCTTCCCTACCTGGAATCGTTCCACAGAAAACGATGTTTTTTGTCCCAAGAATACAGTTCAGCCAGTCCACCCAGTAGCGCTCACTTTGTTAACCGACGTGGAACCAACAGTCAGAGCTGGCTTCGATTTGTAAGTACGTTATCGAACTGCAGCATCTGTCACCAACGTCCAGCCAGCCGCACTCTGGCACTAGTCTAACGGCGAGCGGTAGGGATACTTTGCCTTCTTTCTTCTTGCTTTAGTCCCATACTAACAGGGCAGTTGGGTGCTGTGTGTTAACTGCGCTTTCTCTCTCCGGTTCCTGCCTTCGCTTTGTTCTCAATTTCCTTTTGGTGGAACAAGTCGGTGTTCGCCTTTCTCCTTGTTGCTTTAATGGCAGCAGATGAACGTAGAGTAATTCTTGTTCTTGATGCTTGCAGCTCCTGGTGAGTCTTGCTGTGTCAGTGTACTTGTCGATGTCTCTCTCACATGCGCACTCCTCTTGCAGTTTCTATGTTTTGTTGACTACGATTTTTTTCGCTCTATTTATATTCCTCCTGTAGGCTATTTACATTTGCCAAGTGTTTAGCCTACACTTCGGCATTGCCCTCTCACCTCTGCACCCTCCCGTTTGTTTGTTCGTTCCGTATAACCCTGATCCCCTCTGATCTCCCTGCCCTTCCACTGGGCTCTACTCTCCTGTTGCCTCACCACTGTGCTGCCCACTGCTCCCCGAACTTGCCCTGTGCTTCTTCCACTGAGCTGGTTGTTTCTGAGTCACTCTCTCTGCTCTGCTGGCTGGTCCTGTGTTTCTCCCTCTTGCCCTCTTTGGATTGTTTCTCAGATACTTCCACTGTTGACTTTTCTGTCCAGTCCCCTCATTTGCTCTTCCCGCGATCACATTTCCTGCTGATTTTTTCCCTTCTCCTTTCCACTGTTTTATCTCCGCTGCAACAATCTCATCTCCTGTCTCTTTTCTCTCCTTCCTCCGTAATCAATCTTTTTTAAATTTAAAAAATAATAAATATATAATTTCCCAGGCAGATTTCCCCCAGTATATTTCTCTGCTTCCGATCCTGATTTAATCTTTCTAGGAATGTTTTTCTTTCCCAGTTTCCGCTCCGTGCCTCCCCATGAGATCTCCCTCCACTCTCTCTTCCTCTCTATTTTCGACCCCCCGTGGAGATATCTCTCTCACGTTTCAACCTTTTTTTTCTGCTCCCGAATCCTTCTCTCCCCGCTTGCAACCCTCCCCTCTCCCCTCTCCCCTCCCCCCTCCCTCTCTCTTTGTTAACACCTCCTCCTCCTCCGCACTCCTTTTGTAACCTTTATTCCTATACCTTTCCCTCCTCTTTTACTTTACGCCTTCTTGGACACGGCTCCTTCTCTCTCCTTGTGTTCTTGCCCGTGCCTTTCCCTCCCTTCCTCTCCTCGTACCTTCCCTCTCTCCCCCTTGTGCCCTTCCTTTCACAACACCCAAGACAAATGACAGCTCTCGCCAGTGACGTCACACACATCGACCTCTGACCCTGATGGTGACCTCTCATCCCCCAAAATAAATCAAAACAAGGCACCCCGCCCGGTCTGCTTCCCGTGTGCTCAACTTTGTGCCAGAAAATTAAAAATAAAGAGATCCTGCAGTAAACATATTAAATAAAAACAACGAAAAAAGATTTACGCAATGGATTCTGGGTGTCATCAAAGATGGCGCCGCCCGTGTTGCTCGGGAAACGGGGCTGAGAGTCGATCTCAGTTCTTTTCTTTTCATTTTACCTGCGATGTTTCACTTGTGTTTGAAGTACGGCGCGAGGGTCCGCGGATTTTCGTCCGTTCGACCTGTGTGCATTTGGACCCGAACCGGCGGGAAGTTCACAGGCGGCAGGTAGGAGAAGCCGGACAGTCGCTTTCCCGTAGCATGCTGGGATATGTAGTTCCATGGACACAGGAAATGTTGAATCAAAGCGAATTAGTGGAGCGATGAACTACAAATCCCAGAGTCTATTGCTGCAGCTACGTCTGCCCTTTGCTCCAAGTCAAACGGGGCACCTGCTTTAGATCAACACGGAGCTAATAAAAAACAGATCCCGAATTAGATCAAAATTTCTGAAGAAGGGTCTCGACCCGAAACGTCGCCCATTCCTTCTCTCCTGAGATGCTGCCTGACCTGCTGAGTTACTCCAGCATTTTGTGAATAGATCAAAATGGTGATAGCAGATTAATATGCGATCACCTGACCTCAAATGGATTGACAGCATCGTAAGCTAGGACAACCTATGCTTAGTTCAATAGACAATAGGTGCAGGAGTAGGCCATTCAGCCCTTCGAGCCAGCACCGCCATTCAATGTGATCATGGCTGATCATTCTCAATCAGTACCCCGTTCATGCCTTCTCCCCATACCCCCTGACTCCGCTATCCTTAAGAGCTCTATCTAGCTCTCTCTTGAATGTATTCAGAGAATTGGCCTCCACTGCCCTCTGAGGCAGAGAATTCCACAGATTCACAACTCTCTGACTAAAAAAGTTTTTCCTCATCTCTGTTCTAAATGGCCTACCCCTTATTCTTAAACTGTGGCCCCTGGTTCTGGACTCCCCCAACATTGGGAACATGTTTCCTGCCTCTAACATGTCCAACCCCTTAATAATCTTATACGTTTCGGTAAGATCCCCTCTCATCCTTCTAAATTCCAGTGTATACAAACCTAGTCGCTCCAGTCTTTCAACATATGACAGTCCCGCCATTCCGGGAATTAACCTAGTAAACCTACGCTGCACGCCCTCACAGTAGCGCAGCGGTAGAGTTGCTGCTTTACAGCGAATGCTGCGCCGGAGACTCAGGTTCGATCCTGACTACGGGTGCTGCACTGTAAGGAGTTTGTACGTTCTCCCCGTGACCTGCGTGGGTTTTCTCCGAGATCTTCGGTTTCCTCCCACACTCCAAAGACGTACAGGTATGTAGGTTAATTGGCTGGGTAAATGTAAAAATTGTCCCTAGTGGGTGTAGGATAGTGTTAATGTACGGGGATCACTGGGCGGCACGGACTTGGAGGGCCGAAAAGGCCTGTTTCCGGCTGTATATATATGATATGATAATAGCAAGAATATCCTTCCTCAAATTTGGAGACCAAAACTGCACACAGTACTCCAGGTGCGGTCTCACTAGGGCCCTGTACAACTGCAGAAGGACCTCTTTGTTCCTATACTCAACTCCTCTTGTTATGAATGCCAACATTCCATTGGCTTTCTTCACTGCCTGCTGTACCTGCATGCTTCCTTTCAGTGACTAATGCACTAAGACACCCAGATCACGTTGCACGTCCCCTTTTCCTAACTTGACACCATTCAAATAATAATCTGCCTTCCTATTCTTACCACCAAAGTGGATAATCTCACACTTATCCACATTAAACTGCATCTGCCATGCATCCGCCCACTCACACAACCTGTCCAAGTCACCCTGCAACCTCATAGCATCTTCCTCACTGTTCACACTGCCACCTAGCTTTGTATCATCGGCAAATTTGCAAATGGTACTTTTAATCCCTTCATCCAAGTCATTGATGTATATAGTAAATAGCTGCGGTCCCAACACTGAGCCTTGCGGTACCCCACTAGTCACTGCCTGCCATTCTGAAAGGGACCCATTTATTCCCACTCTTTGCTTTCTGTCTGTCAACCAACTTTCTATCCATGTCAGTACCCTACCTCCAATACCATGTGCTCTAATTTTGCCCACCAATATCCTATGTGGGACCTTGTCGAAGGCTTTCTGAAAGTCGAGGTACACCACATCCACCGGCTCTCCCCTGTCAATTTTCCTAGTTACATCCTCAAAAAATTCCAGTAGATTAGTCAAGCACGATTTCCCCTTCGTAAATCCATGCTGACTCGGAACGATCCTGTTACTGCGATCCAAATGCTCCGCAATTTTGTCTTTTATAATTGACTCCAGCATCTTCCCCACCACTGATGTCAGACTAACTGGTCTATAATTTCCCGTTTTCTCTCTCCCTCCTTTCTTGAAAAGTGGGATAACATTAGCTACCCTCCAATCCACAGGAACTGACTTGGAATCTATAGTTCATAAATTCTAGGAGCCTCATTAGGCCATTCGGCCATTCGGCCCATCAAATCTACTCCACCATTCAATCATGGCTAATCTATCTTTTCCTCTCAACCCCATTCTCCTGCCTTCTCCCCATAACCCGTGAAAAGTCCGGGAGCAGAGCAAGGACGCCCGTTGGCTGAGCAGTAAAGTAAGTGCTAATCACAGTTGAACAGGCAGTTTAAAAAGAGCGCCAAAAGGAAGTAGTAGTCAATTTGAAAAGTCCGGGAGCAGAGCAAGGACGCCCGTTGGCTGAGCAGTAAAGTAAGTGCTAATCACAGTTGAACAGGCAGTTTAAAAAGAGCGCCAAAAGGAAGTAGTAGTCAATTTGAAAAGTCCGGGAGCAGAGCAAGGACGCCCGTTGGCTGAGCAGTAAAGTAAGTGCTAATCACAGTTGAACAGGCAGTTTAAAAAGAGCGCCAAAAGGAAGTAGTAGTCAATTTGAAAAGTCCGGGAGCAGAGCAAGGACGCCCGTTGGCTGAGCAGTCAAGTAAGTGCTAATCACAGTTCAACAGGCAGTTTAAAAAGAGCGCCAAAAGGAAGTAGTAGTCAATTTGAAAAGTCCGGGAGCAGAGCAAGGACGCCCGTTGGCTGAGCAGTAAAGTAAGTGCTAATCACAGTTCAACAGGCAGTTTAAGTGAAAAGTCAGGTAAATTGGACAATCAGGCAATTTAAATTGGTGATATAAGCAAGGCTCACAAAAGGGTGCAGCCCTGTTCAGGTGCAGCCCAGTGAGAAAAGTGCGAGTCTTTGGCTGCGAGTCTTCGGCGAG
Organism: Rhinoraja longicauda; assembly: GCF_053455715.1. Classification (NCBI taxonomy): domain Eukaryota; kingdom Metazoa; phylum Chordata; class Chondrichthyes; order Rajiformes; family Arhynchobatidae; genus Rhinoraja; species Rhinoraja longicauda. Next base: position 67,379,189 of record NC_135956.1, read on the forward strand.
GAGGCTGAGGTGAGGAGGATACCATTGTTTTAAGCCAGAGCTGGTTATAGGCACAAGGTGATGGCGGAAAAGTTGGTGCGGTGTGTTTCCTGCAGGATGTGGGAAGACAGGGATGTCGCGGGAGCTTCTGGGAGCTACACCTGCAAGAACTGTGTCCAGGTGCAGCTCCTGAAGGGACGTGTGGTGGAGTTGGAGAGGCAATTGGATGACCTCAGGGCCATCCGGGAATGCGAGAGTTTCCTCGACAGGACCTATTGTGAGGCTGTCACGCCAAGGGTCCAGGTCGAGCGAAGGTGGGAGACTGTTTCCGGGGGGAGTGGACGTGGACTACAGGAGACCCCAGTGGCTGTGCCTATTGCAAATAGGTATACCCTCTTGGGAACTGTCGGGGCAGAAGACGTTTCCAGTCCGAGTGGCGGACCTGTTGGCAAGGATACACAACAGGGGAGACCGAAGTCTGGAAGAGCCGTAGTGGTCGGTGACTCCATAGTCCGAGGGACGGATAGAAGATTCTGTGGCAGCAGGAGGGACTTGAGGATGGTCTGTTGCCTCCCTGGTGCCAGGGTTCAACACATCACAGACCGGCTTCAGAAAATCCTAGCGAGGGAAGGCGATCAACCTGAAGTCGTTGTGCACGTGGGCACGAATGACGTCGGGCGGAAGAGGAAGGAGGTGCTACAGCGGGAGTTTAGAGAGTTGGGAAAAACGCTGAGAAGTAGGACATCGAAGGTAGTTATCTCTGGACTGCTACCGGTACCTCGTGCTGGTGAGGCCAGGAACAGAGAGATAGAGGGTATGAATTTATGGCTGAGGGACTGGTGCAGAGAGCCGGGATTTAGATTTCTGGACCACTGGGATCTCTTCTGGGCTAGGGGTGACTTGTACAAAAGGGACGGGTTGCATCTTAACAGCAGGGGGACAAACATTCTGGCAGGCAGGTTTGCTAGTGTGACACCTGTGGCTTTAAACTAAGTAGTGGGGGGGAGGGGTTAACAAATTGTGAATATGAAGATGAGGTAAAAGGGAATACAGGAGATATTGCAAAAGACTCTCGGAAGAATGGGAACAGAAGTTCTAGAGCGGAAAAGAAATTAAGGGCAGGGCCAATTGTGAACGATGTGAGAGGGGAGGTAAATACAGAAGTTAAAGTGTTGTACTTAAATGCGCGTAGTATAAAAAATAAAGTGGATGAGCTTGTGGCTCAGTTAGTCATGGGCAAGTATGATGTTGTAGGGATCACTGAGACATGGCTACAAGAGGACCAGGGCTGGGAACTGAATATTCAGGGGTACACAACGTATAGAAAAGACAGACAGGTGGGCAGAGGGGGTGGGGTTGCTCTGATGGTAAGGAATGATATTCATTCCCTTGCAAGGGGTGACATAGAATCAGGAGATGTTGAATCAGTATGGATAGAAATGAGAAATTGTAAGGGTAAAAAGACTCTAATGGGAGTTATCTATAGGCCCCCAAACAGTAGCCTCGACTTAGGGTGCAAGTTAAATCAGGAGATAAAATTGGCGTGTCAAAAATGTAATGCTACGGTGGTTATGGGAGATTTCAACATGCAGGTAGACTGGGAAAATCAGGTTGGAAATGGACCCCAGGAAAGAGAGTTTGTAGAGTGCCTTCGAGATGGATTCTTAGAACAGCTTGTACTGGAGCCTACCAGGGAGAAGGCAATTCTGGATTTAGTGTTGTGTAATGATCCTGATCTGATAAGGGGACTAGAGGTAAAAGAGCCATTAGGAGGCAGTGATCACAACATGATAAGTTTTACTCTGCAAATGGAAAGGCAGAAGGGAAAATCGGAAGTGTCGGTATTACAGTATAGCAAGGGGGATTACAGAGGCATGAGGCGGGAGCTGGCCAAAATTGATTGGAAGGAGGCCCTAGCAGGGAAGACGGTAGAACAGCAATGGCAGGTATTCCTGGGAATAATGCAGAGGTTGCAGGATCAATTTATTCCAAAGAGGTGGAAAGACTCTAAGGGGAGTAAGAGACACCTGTGGCTGACAAGGGAAGTCAGGGACAGCATAAAAATTAAGGAGAGGAAGTATAACATAGCAAAGAAGAGTGGGAAGACAGAGGATTGGGACTCTTTTAAAGAGCAACAAAAGTTAACTAAAAAGGCAATACGAGGAGAAAAGATGAGGTACGAGGGTAAACTAGCCAATAATATAAAGGAGGATAGCAAAAGTTTTTTTAGGTACGTGAAGAGGAAAAAAATAGTCAAGGCAAATGTGGGTCCCTTGAAGACAGAAGCAGGGGAATTTATTATGGGGAACAAAGAAATGGCAGACGAGTTAAACCGTTACTTTGGATCTGTCTTCACTGAGGAAGATACACACAATCTCCCAAATGTTCTAGGGGCTGGAGAACCTAGGGTGATGGAGGAACTGAAGGAAATCCACATTAGGCAGGAAATGGTTTTGGGTAGACTGTTGGGACTGAAGGCTGATAAATCCCCAGGGCCTGATGGTCTGCATCCCAGAGTACTTAAGGAGGTGGCTCTAGAAATAGTGGAAGCATTGGAGATCATTTTTCAATGTTCTATAGATTCAGGATCAGTTCCTGTGGATTGGAGAATAGCAAATGTTATCCCACTTTTTAAGAAAGGAGGGAGAGAGAAAACGGGTAATTATAGACCAGTTAGTCTGACATCAGTGGTGGGGAAAATGCTGGAGTCAATTATAAAAGACGAAATTGCTGAGCATTTGGATAGCAGTAACGGGATCGTTCCGAGTCAGCATGGATTTACGAAGGGGAAATCATGCTTGACAAATCTACTGGAATTTTTTGAGGATGTAACTAGGAAAATTGACAAGGGAGAGTCAGTGGATGTGGTGTACCTCGACTTTCAGAAAGCCTTCGACAAGGTCCCACATAGGAGATTAGTGGGCAAAATTAGGGCACATGGTATTGGGGGTAGGGTACTGACATGGATAGAAAATTGGTTAACAGACAGAAAGCAAAGAGTGGGGATAAATGGGTCCCTTTCGGAATGGCAGGCAGTGACCAGTGGGGTACCGCAAGGTTCGGTGCTGGGACCCCAGCTATTTACGATATACATTAATGACTTAGACGAAGGGATTAAAAGTACCATTAGCAAATTTGCAGATGATACTAAGTTGGGGGGTAGTGTGAATTGTGAGGAAGATGCAATAAGGCTGCAGGGTGACCTGGACAGGTTGTGTGAGTGGGCGGATACATGGCAGATGCAGTTTAATGTAGATAAGTGTGAGGTTATTCACTTTGGAAGTAAGAATAGAAAGGCAGATTATTATCTGAATGGTGTCAAGTTAGGAGGAGGGGGAGTTCAACGAGATCTGGGTGTCCTAGTGCATCAGTCAATGAAAGGAAGCATGCAGGTTCAGCAGGCAGTGAAGAAAGCCAATGGAATGTTGGCCTTCGTAACAAGAGGAGTTGAGTATAGGAGCAAAGAGGTCCTTCTACAGTTGTACCGGGCCCTGGTGAGACCGCACCTGGAGTACTGTGTGCAGTTTTGGTCTCCAAATTTGAGGAAGGATATTCTTGCTATGGAGGGCGTGCAGCGTAGGTTCACTAGATTAATTCCCGGAATGGCGGGACTGTCGTATGTTGAAAGGCTGGAGCGATTGGGCTTGTATACACTGGAATTTAGAAGGATGAGGGGGGATCTTATTGAAACATATAAGATAATTAGGGGATTGGACACATTAGAGGCAGATAACATGTTCCCAATGTTGGGGGAGTCCAGAACAAGGGGCCACAGTTTGAGAATAAGGGGTAGGCCATTTAGAACGGAGATGAGGAAGAACTTTTTCAGTCAGAGGGTGGTGAAGGTGTGGAATTCTCTGCCTCAGAAGGCAGTGGAGGCCAGTTCGTTGGATGCTTTCAAGAGAGAGCTGGATAGAGCTCTTAAGGATAGCGGAGTGAGGGGGTATGGGGAGAAGGCAGGAACGGGGTACTGATTGATAGTGATCAGCCATGATCGCATTGAATGGCGGTGCTGGCTCGAAGGGCTGAATGGCCTACTCCTGCACCTATTGTCTATTGTCTATTGTCTATTGACACACTTACCAACCAAGAATGTGTCAATCTCTGCCTTAAAAATATCCATTGACTTGGCCTCCACAGCTGCCTGTGGCAATGAATTCCACAGATTCACCACCCTCTGACTAAAGAAATTCTTCCTCATCTCTCTAAAGGTACGTTCTTTTATTCTGAGGCTTATGACCTCTGGTCCTAGACTCTAATGGAAACATCATCTCCACATCCACTCTATCTAGGCCTTTCACTATTCGGTAATTTTCAATGAGGTCCCTCCTCATCCTTCTATATTCCAGTGAGTACAGGCCCAGTGTCCACAAATGCTCATCATATGTTAATCCAATCATTCCTGGGGTCATTCTCCTAAACCACCTCTGGATCCTCACCAACGCAGCACATCCTCAGATATGGGGCCCAGACCTGCTCATAAATACTCCAAAGTTGGTCTTATAAATCTTCAGCATTGCATCCCTCCAAAACTAATAAACCAGATGGACAAAACACCATCTTGGAGATCGCCGAGGTAAAGAGCGAGGCTTGCTGGCTCTTTATCTCTCGCACTTCTTCCTCCACGTCTACCGCTGTCAACTGCTGCAGAAGCAGATTCTGCATGCTTTTCGAGAGTTGATGCAATTCCCTCATACTATCTTGCTCATTGAACTCTTTGGGGGATATTGGACATTTTGATATTCTCCTTGAATGCTTCTAACCAGTGCATGGAGGGGTCCATAAGACATAGGAGCATTATTAGACCATTCGGCCTATCATGTCTGCTCCACCTTTCGATCATGGCTGATCTATTTTTCCCTCTCAACCCCATTCTCCTACTTTCTCCCCATTACCTTCAATGCCGTTACTAAGAAAGTCAAAGAGGCGTTACTCAGACCTCAAACCTTTGTAATACCTCTTTAGTTCTTCAGTGTTTTCTGTGGTCAGCAGTTTGATGTTCAACTTCTACGTTCCTATGCTTAGTTAATCTGGTTTTCAAGTTGTTTATAGTCAGCCTGGAGAACTCAGTGGTCATGGAGTCATATAGCACGGGAACAAGCCCTTCAGTTCAACTCGTCCAAGCCAACTTAGATATTCCATCTAAGCTAGTACCATTTGCATATATTTTTGACCCATATCACTCTAAATCTTTCCTATCCATGTACCTATTCAAATGTCTTTTAAATATTGTTACAGTATCTGCCTCAACTACCTCCATTGGCAGCTGGTTCCATATATCCACCACCCTCTGAGTGAAAAAGTTCCTCCTCAGGTTCCTATTAAATCTTGCCCTTCTTGCCTTAAACCTAGGCCCACCCATTATTGATCTCCCCCCCCCCCCACTCTGGGTAAAAGATTGTGCAATCACCGTATCTTTTCGCTGAATGATTTTATACACATCTATAAGATCACCCCTCAGCCTCTTGTACTCCAAGGAATAAAGTGCTACCCTGCCCAACCTCTCCCTATAGCTCAGGCGTTCAAGTCGTGAAAACCTCTTAATTTACTAAAACTATGTTGTTTTGCTTTAAATTCGATTTTGTGATGATTCACCTGCGATTTTAATCTTCCTGCAGGTTTTCCCTGAGTAGAAGTCAGCAATGTTGGAACTATCCTCTGGGTGGGAAGAGCTCCGAGTGCAGCCTATTTCATCGGGTATTGAACCTTGTCCAGTATGGGGTCAGGCTGTGTGCAGGCAGCTGCCGGTACGGCCCACTGAGGATTCAGAGTGCCTTCCTGCTGCTGGGGACACCTGGGCTGATAACACTTGGACTGAGACTCAATGGCACCATAGCTCACTGTGAGGAAGATCATGGCTGCGTTGTTATAGACGCTGTTCCGCAGGCTCCTGAGTTCAATTGGAAAGAATTTTGGAGGTTCCTTCGCCCAGAACTGTTTTCTCTGATTTGGGCCATTATTGTAAGTATTCTGCAACCTGCTAATTAAATGTGACCTGAAGTTTTTCTGGCTCAAGTTCCCGCTGCGCCCATTTCCTGCACAATGTTGTATTCCCTCATGTTGCCAATGCATGGCTTTTAAATCTTTGTTGCTGAGGCCAGGATGGTTCAATACAGTCTGTGCCGACCACCGACCACCCGGTCACACTTGTTCTACGTTATCCCACTTTCCTATCCACCCCCTACACACGAGGGGCAATTTACAGGGGGACAATTAACCTACAAATCTGCATGTCTTTGTGATATGGGAGGAAACCGGGACACCTGGAGAAAACCTACAAGGTCGCAGGGAAAACGTGCAAACTCCACACAGATAGCACCCGATGTGAGGATCGAATCTGGTCTCTGGTGCTGTGAAACAACATAAAATGCCCAGGCTTTGCTTTTAAATTTTATTTTTCATGCAAGCATCACTAGGAAGCTAACATATCTTGGTCATCTTTAATTGATGAGTAGCCAATCAATTAAATGAGTAGCCTCCTTCAACAGCTGCAGTCTGTGTGGTGAAGTATCTTTGGATAGGCATTAGATTCAGTGAAGATGAAGCAATATATCTCAAAATCCGGATGATGAGTGACCAGGAGGCAATCCTGCTGGTGATGAGTCTGTTGCCACTGTTCTTATAAGTAGTGGTTGCAGAATTGGAATTGCAAGAGTCCGAGTCATACAACTCTGGCTCCTTTGGCCCAACCCGCCCATGCCAATCGTGGAAGGCATGCAAACCGGCCAATCAAGATGCCCCATCTAAGCTAGTCCCATTTGCCCGCGTTAGGCCATGTACCTATCCAAGTGCATTTTGAAGGCTGTTCTAGTACCTGCCTCAACTACCACCTTTGATAATTCATTCCATACACTCACCACCCTCTGAGTGTGAAAGTTGCACCCCAGATTCATATTAAATCTTTCTCCTCTCACCTTAAACCTATGTTCCCCTATTCTTGATTCTCCTGTCCTGGGAAAAAGATTATACATTCTGTTTATTCCCCTCGTGATTTTATACCTCCATAAAATCATAAAATCACCTCTCAGCCTCCTGCGCTCCAAGGAATAAAATCCTTGCATGCCCAACCTCTACCTATAGCTTAGGCCCTCGGGTCCTGAGCTATATCCTCGTAATTTGAGTACTGGGAGTCACTGTTTAAGAAGAAGGGGCCCTTATATTAGATGAGGCAAAAATAAGGCAATATTTATCTCCTGTAGGGTTGCGAGGTTTTGGAATATTCTTCCTCAAAAGTGAAATGGAAACAGCTTTGGTGTGTTCTTGGGGTAGATAGGTATTTGGGAAGCAAAAGGATGAAAGGTCTTTCTTCTTTCTTACTTTCGTATGTCACTACAACAATCAAAAGTGGCAATTGGTGCTTCAGAGTACCGTAGTTGATGCTTTGCTGCAAACTTTTGCCAGTTCTGTAGAACTACCCAGGGTGGACGACGAGGACGTAAAGCAGCTCCCACCTCAGGATGAAAGGTTACAGGTAATAAATAGATCAATCGTGGAATTAATTGGCAGAGCAAATTTGTGGATGTGAGTGGCCTATTCCTGCTTCAACTTCAGTTTAGTTGATTGTCACGTGTACCAAGGTACAGTGAAAAGCTTTTGTTGCGTGCTAACCAGTCAGCAGAAAGACAAAACATGATTACAATCGAGTCATTTACAGTGCATAGATACATGATAAGGGAACAATCATGGGAGAGGTAAAGCCAACAAAATCTGATCAAGGATAGTCCGAGGATCACCAATGTGGTAGATAGTAGTTTAGCACTGCTCTCTGGTTGTGGTAGGATGATTCAGTTGCCTGATAACAGCCGGGAAGAAACTGTCCCTGAATCTGGAGGTGTGCTTTTCCTCACTTCAATACCTTTTCCTGATGGGAGAGGGAAGAAGAGGGAGTGGCCAGGGTGAAACTCATCCTTGTTTATGCTGCTGGCCTTGCCAAGGCGGCGAGAGGTATAAATGGAGTCAGTAGAAGGGAAGTTGGTTTGTGTGGTGGTCTGGGCTGCGTCCACAATTCGCTGCAATTTCTTGAGGTCTTCGATGGAGCTGTTAACAAACCAAGCTGTGATGCATCCTGATAAAATGCTTCATTGGTTCGTAAATTTAAAATGATCTTCCTTGTCTATATTATTAATATTCAATAATCCTTCCTGATCAAGGGGTTGGTAGATTAAATTGACATTAATGACTTGGACTTAACTAGGTGTAATTTCAAAGTCTAGAGGTGAGAGACCTTGGGAGGCATGGAGCATGAAAACGGTGTAATCACGATGTTTTAATAAAGCATTAGGCAGACACTAAAATAACCAAGGCACAGAAGGATATGGTTCAATTGCAAACAAATAGGGTTTGTGTAGTTGGACAAAATGATCAATGTGAACATAATGGGCCGAAGGGCCTGTTGCTATGCATTTGTTCACAACGTTTCAATTTGCAAATCCAGAGTTACTCATATTTCAACCACTCTATGTCCCTAAGTGCAAATTTAAATAATGTTCCTACAGCATAAGTTTGAGTAACAGGTCTATTGGTGCCTGGTGCACCAGGCACATAAGATTAGCTGGAGCCCTATCTGTGCCTGCACCTTCTTGGTATCAGTGAAACAATGGTTACGATTGGCTGATTTCACCTGGTGTCAATGTAAAATCTCTGAAATTCCCACATTTTCTTGTTTGTCTCCCTCTCTCCCATTCCATCATCTGCTCCTTTCCCTATTCTATCCCTTTCTGTCTCTCCATTCTTTCTCTCTCCATTCTTTCTATCTCCATTCTTTCTCTCTCTCCATTCTTTCTCTCTCTCTCTCTCTCTCTCTCTCTCTCTCTCTCCTCTCTCTCTCTCTCTCTCTCTCCCTCTCTC